>NW_026592510.1:23439191-23455585 GCF_907164565.1 Psammomys obesus
TCTTCTTCTTCTTCTTCTTCTTCTTCTTCTTCTTCTTCTTCTTCTTCAGATTTCTTTATTTGCTATTTATACAATATCCTGCCTACATGTTTGCCTGCAGGCCAGAAGAAGGCACACCTGATCTCGTTATAGATGGTTGTGAACCACCATATGGTTGCTGAGAATTGAACTCAGGACCTTTGGAAGAACAGCGAGTGCTCTTAACCTCTGAGTCATCTCTCCAGCCCCTGTTTGTCTTCTTAACTCCTCTCCATAACTCCTCCCAGATCTATCCCACCCCTCTTCTAACTTAACATTCTCTTTTTCTGTTTTTAAAGTAACATGGTGAGTCCAATTTTTGCTACCCATATGCTGGCAAGTATTAGGGCATGTACTAGAGGATGTTTGAACTACCAGAACCCACACCCTTAAGAAAACTGACTTCTCCTTCCCAAGTAGCATCGACTACCAGAAAACCTCAGCTAAGAGTTGGGGCTCATAAGTCCTTACCCCCTTCTCCTTCTCAATTGAAAATCAGATGGTAATATCTACTCTTATAATTAAGTTAACTTGAAGGTCCTATGGTTTTATTTGGAATTCATTAGCTTATACCAAATGTCCCCTTTTCTGTTCCCAGATTCCATCCACATTTACATTCAGTTATCATGTCTCCTTACATCCCTGAAGGCTGTGACAGCTTTTCAGAGCTGTTGTTTTTGATGACCCTGACAGTTAGGAAGAATACTGGTCAGGCAGTTTGATGATGAAGTTTGCCTGATAATTTTCTGATGACTAGACTCAGGTGTGAGTTCTGAGTGTGATCACAATCAGGTATCATTTTCACACTGACAACATCAAAGGTTCATTCAGCCACATGATATTCGTACCTACTGTTCTTGACTCTTGTCACCTGGCTAAAGTGGTATTTGCCAGGTTTCTCTGTCCTGAAGTTATAACTCTTTTCCTCCTCTTTCCATTTTCTGTATTATACCCATGGGAACGAAGTCACTATGCACAGTCCTCATTTAAGGAGTGGGGACTGATGTTCCTCCTTTCTGGGGTATCTACATAATTCATTAGGATTATTCTGTGATTTGAATTTCTGTCTTCTTATTCCCTTATTCAGGAATATCAATAAAGGTACTGACACTGTGCCTCACTGTCAATTGCAATGTGCCTCCCAGCTCTCCCCACTCATGTGCGTGCATGCCTACCACCAGGACTGTATTGCACCAACCACATTCTGAAGTTCTTTTTTTTTTGTTTTTTGAAATTTGAACCCAGAGCTTTATGAATACTAAGCATGTCTGTAGAACTGAGCCACTCTATTGGCCCCCAGCAATTTTAAGTAATGTATTCTCTTCTTTTCTATCTGTGCCTCTCATATTCATGGGAGGAGTACTTTCCATCTTAAAAATAATGAATTCAAATTGGCCAAGCAAATATATGTATGTGTAATAACCTGGATAGATTAGATAGATAGATAGATAGATAGATAGATAGATAGATAGATAGATAATAGATAGATAGATAGATAATAGGATAGATAGATAGATAGATAGATAGATAGATAGATAGATAGATAGATGATGGATAGATACATAGATATATAGATAGATGACAAATAGATAGATGATAGATAGGTAGATTTATAAATATTTGCATCCATAGTCATTTGTAGCTACAATAAATTACAAAATCATCAGAGATGTCACCAGTTCTGGTTCATAACTATATAGAACATTTCAGCTTCTTCTCAGCACATCTCTATAATGGGTTCCAACTTTGGGAAATATTAATCTTACCATATATCAGTCATTTAATTATTAATTAATTAGAGTATAGATAGATAAATACATAGATGGTAGATAGATAGATGATAGATAGATAGATAGATAGATAGATAGATAGATAGATAGATAGATGCACATATACATAGAAGTATAGATAAATAGATAATAGCTACATAGATAACTGCATGGGTACATAGGCAATAGATAAATATATAGGTAAACACATAATTGCTATATGCATACATAAATACATAGAAATAGACATATAGATTAAATGTATAGATAAAGAGCCATAGATTCATACATTATAAAGACGTAGATATTTCTATAGCTACATGAATATATGCCTAAATATGTAGATGACAGATACGCAGCAATACCATATATGGCAAAATTGTTCGTTTGTCCTTGGATGAGAAATAATGTTTTATCAACTAAATAATGTGCTCCTGTGCAATTTCTTTTTCTTTAATCTGACATATGCCATTCCCTTCTAAAGTTGGGTCAGGGCTTCCACCCCGCCCTACACACACACCAATGGGGTGAAAACCTTTAAACATTTGTAATGGTTACATAAATAATACATTCTCTTAGGATAGCCTACATTCATGCTGCCTTTTGATCCCTTGAGTTCCCAAATGATTTTGTAAATTTGTGTAATTTTAAATTCACAGTGTGACAATTCCTGGATTTAGCAGGAACCCGTGCTTGAGTCCAGAATTCGCACTACCAAACTGTACATGGGTTTGAAGCTCCCCACTGAAGCAGTGGTCCTCAACCTTCCTAGTATTGCAACCCTTGAATGCAGCAATGCCACACATCTGTTAGGGTATCTGCAGAGTGGTTTAGCTCCTATCAAGTCCCTGTTCTGTTATTTCCTCTTCCTGAATGCTGGAGACCATCCACATTCTTATGGGCCTCATAGTTGTACCTTCTCCAGAATTTCACATAAGTGGAGCCGTATGGCATGTACCTGTCAAGGCTGCCAGTAGCCTGTTAAAGTTTCTCGTATATTTCATGCATTGATTATTCATTGTTGCTTAGTGATATATGGATTTGTTGCAATCTGTTTATTTACTCTTTTTCAAGAGAACTTAGTTGCTTCCAGTGTTCATTGATTATGAATAAAATTGCTACAAAACTTTGTGGGTTTGGTTTTTGTATGACATACATTTTCAACAGTGTTGGCCAAATATCAACCAAAGACTATAATTAGAGTCTATGCTGACAATGTTTAGCTTTGTAAAACTCTGCCAAAATTCTTTCAAAGTAATTACTATTTTTGCATGTTCAAACAGTAACAAATTAGAGGTCCTATCCTCCAACCCCAACACTTGGTGTCATCTGGTTCTGTGTTGTGGTTTATTTGATTTGGGTTTGAGGCATACTACTGGGAAGGCTGGAGGGCTTCTAAGGATTACAAGATGTATTCAAGAAGTGGAGGCTAGTTAAAGGAAGCTAGAATATAATACACTTAAGAGTGAGAGGCTTCTGAGTATGAGAGGAACAGGAGAAAATATCTTACATGAAACTGCAGCTACAGAACACCAACCCAAAGTCCTGGAGCATGGAGAAAAGTTGTTGAGAGAGGTGAAGGTGCCTGAGGTGGCGCTATGTCTAGCTGCCATGCCACTACCAGTAACTTATGGAGAAATCACAAAGCCACCAAATTAGATCTAACCTATAAGTCAAATACTGCAAACTCTTATCTGACCTCTTTCTATAATCTCCCAAGAAATAATTGGTTTCTACCTTCTTTTTTTTTTAATGTTTAGTCTTTGAAGGTTTCTCTCTCTCTTTCTCTCTCTCACATACACACACACACACACACACACACACACACACACACAGTGTATTTTAATCATATTCATATCCATAGCTCCCTTTAACTCCATCTGGATCTCATTTCACCTTTCCAACCTTATGTCTCCTCCTCTTTCTCGTCCTTCCACTCTTCCTCCATCTCTTCTTATTTTTTAAATAACCTTCTGAGTCCAAAATTAGCACTACCAAAATGCACATGGATTTGAAACTATCCACTAAAGCAGTGGTTCTCAACCTGCCTGGTGCTGCAACCCGCTAACACAGTTCCTCATATTGTGGTGACTCCGACCATAAAATTATATTGTTTTGGTATTCTTTTTTTAATTAAATTTTAATTTTTTACATTAATTACATTTTATTCTCTTTGTATTCCAGCTGTATCCCCCTCCCTCATTTCCTCCCAATCCCATACTCCCTCCCTCATCTCCTCCCATCCCCCTCTCCAAGTCCACTGATAGAGGAAGTTCTCCTCCCCTTCCATCTGACCCTAACCTATCAGGATTCATCAGGACTGGCTGCATTGTCTTCCTCTGTGGCCTGGTAAGGCCTCTTATCCCTCAGGAGGGATGCTCAAAGAGCCAGCCACTGAGTTCATGTCAGAGATAGTCCCTGTTTCCTTAATACGGGATACTGAGCTACCGTGGGCTACATCCAAGCAGTAGTTCTAGGTTATATCCATGAATGGATCTTGGTTGGAGTATCAGTCTCAGAAAAGACCCCTATGCCCAGATATTTTGGTTTTTTTTTTTCTACTTCATAACTGCAATTTTGCTACTGTTATGAGTCGTAATGTAAATATCTGATGTGTGACCCCTGTGGAAGGTTCATTCAGCCCTCAAGGGCATCATGACCCAGAAGTTAAGAACCACTGCATTAGATCATAATTCACCTACCCACGACTACGCTGCTGAAAAACAAAAACATTTGTCTCTTGTGTTTCTCTCTTCCTGTTTGCTGTTGATCGTCCTCTTATTTTATCTCCTTGGTATGTAGTTTCACCCTTTTTCAAAATATCTTTTGACTGGAACCATATTGCATACAGTTCCCCAACCAGCTGGGGAGGCCTCCTGGGCTCTCCTTTCACTGATGCTGCAATGGTGACCGGCCTGAGCTTGTGTAGGTTTGTGTAAGCTTTCACATCTGCTGTGAGTTCATCAATGCTATACCCACATCACGTCCAGGAAACAGTTTTCGAGCGGCCTTCTCTGAGCTCAGGCCTTTAAGCCTCTATGTAGTTTTCACACATAGTACGTTATTTCACACCTATGACTCTTTGGTTGATTCTTATCCCCACAGCCCTCCCTTCCTTCTCCTGCCCCTCCCTGTTGCCCTCTGCCCTCACTATTTCCCCTTTCACTTTCTCCCTATGTTCCCTTTGAAACATATTTTTACCACACACACATTCAGTGGTGCATATATGTGTGGCCATATGATACCAAGCCTGGGGTGTGGAGATCAGAGTACAACTTTAGGGGAGTAGTTAGTTCTCCTCTTCTACCACATGCATTCCAGGGCTTGAACTCAAGTCCTCAGGCTTGGCGGCAAATGCTTTTACCTGCTGAGCGCCTCACAGGTCTTTATATCATGTTTTCTATTGTTCTCCCAACTTTCTTTCTTAATGTTTCCCCTTCCTAACGACCCGTTTCTGTGCCTATCTCTCTGGTTTCCAGACCTCTGCCCATATTTATTCCTACCTAACCATACAGGCAAATTACTTAAATGTGGTTTTTTTGTCTCATTTGTCATTTCTACCATTATTCTTCCCAAAATATTTACTTTCACTACCTATCTCTTTGCACCCTTTATATTGAGTCACAAGCTTAATTGTTTTGCCAAATTTCCTTATTCTTACACATTTTTAAGAGAACCAGAAAGAAATTGAATTTCAGATTCTGAAAACAATCCCAATCTATATACCCCATATTACTTAAAACTTGTATCGATAATTTACAAACAACCTCAACAAAACCAAAACCCAAAAGCCAACCCATAAAGCACCTTTTCAGGGCAGGCATTTTTTTTTGTTTGTATTTCTTTTTTATATTTAATATATTTTTTTCATTTATTACAGTTTATTCACTTTGTATCCCAGCTGTAGCCCCCACCCTAGTCCCCTCCCAATCCCGCCCTCCCTCACTCCTCTCCTCCCATGCCCCTTCCCCAGTCCACTGATAGGGGAGGACCTCCTTCCCTCCCCTGTGACCTTAGCCTATCAGGTCTCATCAGGACTGTTTTTCATAGTCCTCCTCTGTGGCTTGGTAAGGCCGTTAAAGGCTAGGCTCACAACCATAAATATAAGTGCAGGCACTTTTTATAGAAGTACTTTATATGTCCCAACGCCACTTGAAGACCTCCTGCGTGTGCGCCTCAGAAGTCTGGAGATAGGAAGGGTGTGTGATCAGGAAGCCATCCCACAGCAATAATAATGTTGTTCACATAGAGGAAAGCTGTGAGTTTAAAAACAGAGAAAGTGGAGGGGGTCGTAAGGTTGTTAGAGATTTAAAAAAAAAAAAAAAAGAAACTCAGCAACAATTAATGTCCTTTCTGCTGCACGCAAGCTGTGCTTTGCCAGCATTTCTATATTCACTGGGCTCCTGCGCAGGGGGATTGTTCTAGGCTTATGATTTTCCCAGTGATCCAGATGGGGAAAAGCCCTGAAGTCAATTGATTGACATTAAGACTTGCAGTGGGGAAGAAAAAGCAATGGGAGCGTTATGAATGGGACCAGAAGAATGGATTCAAGTTGCCATTGTGGGATGCTCTGCTATGTGTTTCACCTCTGCACCTCAGAAAACATCCTCCTGTTTACCGTTGGCTTCCCGTGGACGTGTAGATCATCCATTGTTCCTCTGTGTAAACTCTCACAAGCGATCCAGAATCTACAAAGGAGAACAGGAGAAGTCTAGGTATGCTTAGAATAAATGGTTGCAAAGTGCTCGCACAGATTATTTATAGCACAATATCTCCCCCTGCGGGACATATCCAGCAAGTACACCCTTAAAAAAGTCACCATTCTATGAAACAACCTATTGAAACTGACCCCTGGATCCCAGGAACTCTTCTCTTCCTTGTGTTCTCTCCTCGGTATGACTTAACTGAAACTCACCAACTAGCAAAAGGCCTTGGTCCTTGACTGCAAATGATGTTCTACTCAAGAGCTTAGTCAGTGTGGACATGGCACCGCTTGTTTTACCAAGCAAACAAACACAAAAACCCTCTCTTTCTGGAGGAAGTTTTGTTCTTTATTTTACTCAGATATTGTTAACAGTATGCATGGGACCCCACCACTACCAACATGATGCACCTCGGAGGTGAAAACCCCAAGAATAATCAGAAATTCTATACATCAGAGACATGCTAGGACCTCCTAACCATAGCAAAATATAAACCATCAAGTCTCGAATATCCTACCCAGAAGAGAAGGCCACACTCCACTGGTGAGAAAGAAGTGTGCCCTCTGATTGGTTTCTCTGGACCTGGCGGCAGCATGGCTAGGGCTGAGGGGGGGAGGCTCCCCCATCTACAGGTTCACATGCAGGCTGTCAGCTGGGAGTTGGTCCTACATTAGAAGAGGGACCTTCAGAAGAGCCATTGGTTGAGGCCTCTTTGCTGCTTTGGTCATGCACCCTGGCTTCTCTGTAGGTTCTAAAACTATTAGCTTTAGTAAGAGTACCATGAAGTAGAAAAAAATCACCACACAGATTCCTGGGATTCTGAAGCAAGGTTGTTTTTTTGGTTTTTGGTTTGTTTGTTTGTTTGTTTGTTTGTTTTTTCCTGCAGGGGAGAACCAAATCTCCTGTAAATAGCATCCATGGATATTTAGCCTTGGTTTGACTCACCGAACCATGGAAATTAGACGAGTATGCATGCAGAACTACCCATTTTGTGGCAGAATTTACCGAGTCATGATATCAGGAGTGGCCAAAACACAGTCTCTTAGAAGATGGACAATGAACATTCAGCCCTGAACATGAGCATCCCAAGAGGCTCTAAGTGAATTGCATAAGGACAATGGGAGCAGATGCAAAAAGACACTGCCCCCTAATCCCTAGAGTCTGTGAGTGTGCAAGGCTTCGTAGAAGGGAAGAAATAAGGTTGCAAGTAAGACTAACAATGTCAGTTAGTGGACTTTTGGACAGATAGTCTCAGGTAGCTGGGTGGGCACCATATAAGCACATTGGATCCTCCAGAAGGGAATGTAACCACCACATATCTTGACTGTAGCCCAGGGAGACCCATGTCAGACTTCTGACATATCCCTGGGAAGCAAGAGATAAAGACAGGAAAGCCCCACTTCCCTTTGCTTGTAGAGATATGCTTCTGGCCCTTCTTCCTATTCCCCTGCTGGGCCCTGCAGCTTGACAGGTCCTGGTCCCCTGTGGAGGGAAATCTTCCAGGAGACGCAGAGAGGTGTCACTAGACTCTAGAAGCTATGGCCTCTGCCTGTCAGTTTCCATCCAACCAGCAGGCCATCAATCCAGCTCATAAGGAGGATGTAGAGATGCTGTGATGGGGGGGGGGGGAAGGAGGGAGAAACGGAGGGATGTGACTGCTATTCAGGCAACATATATGAGTCTCTCTGGGATCTCCCTCACCCAGATTTGATAATGAATTGACAGACCATGTCAACTGAAGCCCGAGAAAACCGTAACAGCCAAGAAAGAAAGAGTTGGATCACAATACTATGAAAGATCCTAAGAAAATTGCTAGATAAAGGTGAGGAGAACAGAATAGACAGCAGCAGAGATGCAACTGAGGCAAAAACAAAACTGAGGCAAAAACAAAACTGAGGCAAAAATTAGTGGGTATAGAGGCAAATTCAACACAAGTTCAATGGGACACTCAGCAAACTAGAAATTAAAATAAATTCTCAAGCTGAAAGGAACCCCTACAAAGAAATCCCTGTAACTAATACAGTTAACGGTGGAAAATCTAAATGCATTCCTGCCAAGATCAGACACAGGCAGTGATATCTGTTCCCCCCACTTCTATTCGATAGCACACTACACGTCCTAGCCAATGCAATAAAAGAAGAAAAGAGAAATAAATGTTATGTGCACTAGGAAGAAAAAAAATCAAGCTGTCATTACAGATGACACCATTGTGTAGGTGATAGCTACAAAAACATCAAGGCATGCACAAAAAAAATGTTTTTAAAAGCCCTGTAGAATGAAAATAATTATTATCTTATTTCATTCCTTCTGTGATAATAAAATGCCATCAGGCAGGTTATTTATGAATAACAAATATTTGCACTTAAAGCTGTAGAAGCTGGGACATACGTGCTCAAAGCACTGATTTTACAGATTTGGTCTCTGATGAAGCTTCACTTTCAGCTTCCAAGATGGTCCTTTTGGATGACAGACTGCAAGAAGGCAAACACAGAAGGTAACTAGTTCCTTGAAAACCTTTTATGGGGATATTCATCTCACCCACTGCACCTCAGTTTCTTAATGGTATTACTGTGGGTCTTACATTTGAACATACGAGCTCTAGAAAAACCCTTCCATTCAAGTCATGGCGATGATTAGAGCAGCTGTAGAATTAAACCAGCATAATTACTTCATCAATTATCTTCAAAATTACCTTAGTAGGAATTCTATAGAAATTTCACTCGATCTATTGATCAAGTTTGTTTTTGTTATAAAGGTAACTTAGCCATTTTGAGTGTTCCCATGATGCATCTTTCCCAATTCATTTTGATTATTCGCTGATTTGGTTTGACAGCTTTTTTCACACAGACCTCATGCAGCATTTTTAGATTTATGTATCAGTTGTCTTCTGCCAGTGAGCTGTATGGACAACGGTGATTCTTTCAACAATAATGGACGACAACGAGTGTGGAGGATTGCCGAGCAGGGAAAGTTGCTCAAGTTATAACGTTAGAGTTTTTCCTGGGAGGGTCATGTAGTCCGACCTTAGTCTCCAGATGCTGCAGAGTCAGCTCTGATAATTTGTGTCCCAAACTTACCCCATAGATATAGTCAGAGGACTATTATCTGATAATAAAAATATCTCACCTGGAAGACAGTAATCTTAAACATGGACACACAAAACAGCAAGATGACAGGAAATGTGAATCAAAACATATTAGAGCTAAGAGGAGAAAAAGAAAAGTTCACGATTGTGACTGAAAAAGTCAACGGTTCTTGCTCAGAAGTTTGCAGGGCAGTTGCATAGGAAGCCAGCTTGAGTATACGCGCAGAAGAACTAAACGAACTCCATACGCCGATACAGTGCAATGAACACATCTCGAACCAACAAAAGCACACTTTTTTTTGAGGAACCATTGCACACAAGCAAAGAACACGTCTTGAATTACAAAATGCACCACAATAAGTTTAAAAAGTTGAATTTTATTACTTTAGCTGATGACTGCCATGAAATCAGGTTAGAAATTAGTAACAGAGAGATACCAGGTCAATCTCCTCAGAGTGGGGAATACCCACGTGTCAAAGAGGAAATCTCACGAGAAATGCATTGAATTGAGTGAAAGCAAATATAAACACAGCAATATTTGTGGGAAACAGTTAAAACAGTGTTGGGGGGGAATTGAGTACGTAAATGCTTATGTTTGAATACTAGCATCTCAAATACATCACGGTTTCTACTCCAAGAATGTGGGGAAAGAGGCTGGGAAGAGGACTTCGTAGGTAAAGTGCCTGCCATGCCAGATGAGGACCTGATTTGGATCCTCGGCATCCGCATCAAAGTTAGACATGATGACAGTGTCAGAAGCCCAGCACTAGGGGAAGCAGCGACAGCAGCAGAGACAGGTGGATCTTTGAAGCTCATTGGCCAGCCAGCCTAGCCAAACAGCCAGGCTACAGGACCGGTAAGAAAATTTGCATCCAGAAAAATGGTTTAAAAATGATTAAGGAAGATATTCTCAATTTGTGGCCTACACACACACACACACACACACACACACACACAGAAAACTATACATAGACACATATGCACGCAGACACATTTATATTTACACACAGGAACAAAACCTTGCACACACAGAGCTTAGAAAAAGGGAATGACAAAATGGATATACAAAGAATGAACTCCTACTACTGCTATTGCTACTACGCCTACAGCTACTGATGATGATGATGAGCGCAATAAAGGGAAAGATTAAGAGACAGATTAATTTCAAATACAAATATGAATAAAATGAAAGATCGTGATAGACATAGAGGATAGCATATATATCTTTGTGAAATGTGTATATATATATATATATATGTATATATATATATATACATATGTATATATATATATATACACGCAAAGAAAGACTGTGAAGAAATGCACATACATATATTCCACAACTTGGAAGAAATGAATAAAGTCCTTAAAATGTGCAAAGATAACTTCCTTGGACTCTCCTGTAACAACTAAGAAAATTTAACTTAACTTAAATATTTCTGAAAAGAAATATTTACACCTAGATGTTTTAGAGGAGAATTCACATTGCTCTTTCAGGAATTAGAAGAGCATAGAAAATTTTCCAACTTACTTAACATGAAGCTCATATTACCTGGATTCCAAAATCCATTCAAAGATAGCACAAAGAAGAAAAAAAGAAATGAACTGAAAAAAAAATTCAGAAAAATATCATTCATAAACGTATGACCCCAAATACTTAATAAAGTATTAAACAGAACTCAGCAATATTTTTTTAAAATTACACAGTGTGACTGAACAGGTTGTATCCTAAGAAAGCAAATCTACATTGCATTATTTGAAAAGCAACCGTATCAAAGAAAGTTAAATGATTCTGTTAATGAATGCTACAAATATATCATAAAACTCAATATCTGTTTATGGTTTTAAAACTTACAGGCTAAAGGAAGCTTTCTTCACTTTAACAAACAGAATCTAAAAGAAACACCCACAGCTACTATCATTCTTGATAAGGAAAGACAGATGCTGTGTTTGTAAGATTAAGAACGAGGCAAGCACGCCCATTCCCAGTGCTGTACTCAGCACAGCGCCGAAAATCTAAGTCGTACTTTCACTTTGGAGAGACTCCATAAAGAATATGAAAGATATGTTACAGCTTGGTAAGTAGTTTTCAAACCAAAGACATGAGCAGACATTTCATCAAAGGGACTATACAGATGGCAAATAGTCATGCAGAAAGCTGTTGAATATGCCTACCAGGAAACACACACAGGGTGGAGGGAGGGCGGTGCACAAGAAGTTACATGTCTATCCGAAAGGCTAAAACAACACGCTGGCGTTAAACAGTACCGGTGAGGATGTATACAGAAGATGATATGTTAAGAGAAAACAGAAAATGAAAAACCGACAGTGTTAAAAAATACAAAAGGTGCAACTACCTTAGTATCTTGCAAGTCATAATGCTGGATATTTATAAAGAGAAACGGAGCTTAGTGTTCACTCGAAGTCCTGAATGAGACCGTTTGTAGAGGGTTTTATGCATAATAGCCCAAACCGGAAACAATTCACACGTTCTTCGATGGAGAAACAGAAAAACAAACTGACTTACTGGTGCCACTGGACAGTATCTGAAGATAAAAAGGCACATAACTGATAGGCATAACTCAAATAAATCTTAGAGTGTTGTGCTTAGTGTGAAAATCCGACCCACCAGAGACTAGTTGCTTATGTTTCTGTTTACATAACATTCTTTAAAAACAAAACAACACAAAATCAGAGGCTGGAGAGATGACTCGGTGACTAAAGAGTGCTTGCTGCTTTGGTAAGTGGAATCGATCGAGAAAATTGTCCACTTCATAATATACAGTGCATAACACAAGGACAGATCGACAAAGGATCACGATGTAACTTTTGAATTTTGATTGTGTCGGTATCAGTACCAATGTATGTTATAGTTTTTTATTGATTAATTCAATTCACATCTCAGTCATAGGCTCCCTCTCCTCTCCTCCCAGTCCCACCCTTTGTCTTGCATCCCCTCTCCCTGTTCTGAGGAATAGGGGAGACCCCACCCACCCAGCCACCCCAGTTTATTTAGTCACAGGAGGACGGAGTTAGTCTTCCTTCTCTGCAGTCTTGGTAAGGAAGTCCCATGAGGGGGAAGTGATCAGAAGGACTACACATAGTCTGTGTAGGAGATTTCCCCCACTCCCCTAACTAGTGGGCCCACATGAAGTCTAAGATGCCCATCGGGCTTGTCTTTGTGCGGTCTGTGAATTGTAGTATGTCTATCCTCTACTATAACTGGATAGGGGAAAAAAAAAAAAAAGAAGATACACAGAGTCTCTGTCTTTCAACCAAGGGAGATTTACAAATATTTTTTTTAATGATTTCTTTTATTTTATTATTGGTAACACATCATAAGGTCTATAATTTCAAAAAGCTCCTAGTACTTCTTTGGTGACAAATTGCACCTACACGAAGTTCACTTTTTTAATTTTTATTTTATTAATTACACTTTATTCACTTTGTATCCCCCCATAAGCCCCTCCCGCCTCCCCTCCCGGTCCCACTATCCCTCCCCTTCTTCAAGCATGCCCCTCCCCAAGTCCACTGATAGGGGAGGTCCTCCTCTCCTTCCTTCTGATCTTAGTCTATCAGTTCTCATCAGAAGTGGCTGCACTGTCTTCTTCTGTGGCCTGGTAAGTCTACTCCCCCCTCAGGGGGAGGTGATCAAAGAGCAGGCCAATCAGATTATGTCAGAGGCAGTCCCTCTTCCCATTACTATGTAACCTACTTGGACTCTAAACTGCTATGGGCTACATCTGTGCAGGGGTTCTAGGTTATCTCCATGCATAGTACTTGGTTGGAGTATGAGTCTCTGGGAAGACCCCTGTGTTCAAATTTCTGGTTCTGTTGCTCTCTTTGCTTTCTTTGTAATAGCCAGAAGTTGGAAACAACCCAGATGCCCCTCAACTGAAGAATGGATGCAGAAATTGTGGTACATCTACACAATGGAATATTACTCAGCAATGAAAAATAAGGAAATCATGAAATTTGCAGGTAAATAGTGGGACCTGGAAAGGATCATCCTGAGTGAGCTGTCCCAGAAGCAGAAAGACACACATGGTATATACTCACTCATGTAGACATGTAATATAGGATGAACCAACTGAAATCTGTACATCTAAAGAAACTAATCAAGAGAGAGGACCCTGACTAAAATGTTCAATCCCCATCCTGAAAGGCAAAGAGGAAGGACATCAGAGGAGGAAGAAAACAGGAAACAAGCTGGGAACCTGTCACAGAGGGCCTCTGAAAGGCTCTGCCCTGCAGACTATCAAAGCAGACGCTGAGACTTATGGCCAACTGTTGGGCAGAGTGCATGGAATCTTATTTAAGAAGTGGGAAGTAGTAAGATCTGGGAAGATTTACAACAATTTTAAAAACAAAATTTAAATAACAAATGAGTAATTCGGTTCCCATTTGGCCTTTTTTTCCCCCTGGGGGTTCTCACTTAGCTGGCAGCCAGCTTCTTTGCAGTGAGGGTACCATCAACATTGCTTAGGTCCTGGACAGAAAGCCCTCCCTGGGCTATCAGATGAGCCTAGATGAGTCCAGCCCCAGGGATCTTATTTTCAGGTGCCTGGAGCTAATGCTGTTGAGCCAGACTAAGAGTGCTCAGAAGCCTTCCTCAAATTTCAGATTTGGTGCAAAGCTCACTGCCGTTTTTTTAGCCACTAATTTCAGAGTGGTTTATTACACAGTGATGGATGACTGGGGAAAATGACGTTTTGCTATGAATACTCCATGGAAGAAGAAAAATACATCTTCATTAAAACTTGTGGGAGCAATGGTGGCATTTTTTTTTAAAGCATCACCAAATTCAAGCCTAGCTTTGCTCCATTAAATCTCAGGGAGGTTTCATTATAAAAATCATAAGTCCAAATTACCTATTGAGTATGCCATTTGGTTAAGGAGTTTTATGTCACTTATTGGCATAAGATACTATTTTGTTGATACAGGTTGGACATTCAAATGGTATATTGTTTGAATTTTAGCTGAGGTTGAGATATATTTAAAACAGTTTTAAGATGTTGATAGATACGTAATTACAATCAACTTAGAAATTATTTGCAAATCAGCACTTTCATGAATTATAAGTTAGTGTGACTTATTAAATACGTATTTTTGCAGCTACAGTTGATGTGTGAGTTGCTTGTCTTGTTGCTGTGATAAAATATGGGAAAAAGGGGGGAAATGCTACTGTTTGACTCACAGTTCCAGGGTACAGTTCATGACATCAGGGAAGTAACTAAGGGAGCTGGTCACAGTGTGACAAGTAATGAAAAAGAGGAATGAATGCTGGTACTCCACTCTCATTCTCCTCCGGAACTGCAGTCCATGGATGGTGCTGCCCGCAGGTAGATGGGCATTCCCACCTTGGTTAATTGATCCTCCTAGGTCCTCACAGGCATGGTGGTAAGCTTGTCTCTTGGGTGAATCTGGATCCTGTCAAGCTAACAATCAATGTTAACTATTACAACTAATTACTAATGTGAACTGCACCCAGTCACTCATTTCAGTTCTGCTATGATACCCTGCTGTGTTATCATGGCAGACACAAGAAGACCGAATGAAAAACCAGGATGGACACAAAGTAAGGGTTTATTTCTTTCTGTTTCCTGTTTGTCTTTGACACAGTCAGTTAAATATTTCTTAATGCCCCCGCCCCTCTTGCCTATTTAAGCTTCCTACACCCGGGAATTCCTAGTTTAGGCACTGCTAAGGAGTTTTCTGATTGTCTCCTCAAACATAAAAAGAGCATATGAGACCCTGAAAAAGCTTTTCCAGAAAAGATTTATCATTCATTACCAATCTAAAATTACTCGTAATTCCATCTTTACTTTGTTAGAACGGATCGATTCTTTGTGAAGCTTCAAAGTGTCTTCCCTGAAAAGGTCAATATGTATTTCTCTTTAAAATGTTTAACTTAATACTTTCGGGGACCTGGTCTGGATATGTGGCCTGAATTTCTCCATTGTCTTGCCTCAAGCCTCTCAGATGAGGAAGCCACAAGTGTAACATACCACGTCCGGCGGTAATGTTCAATCCGGGCTTCAGTCTCCTTTCGTCAGAGCTGCACTTCCTATTACTGCGCTCTTTAGCCAGTAAGACCAAAATGAGCGACTCTAGCTTGTACTTGTTCTGCTGTCTCATAGTTTTACTCACATGGACCCTGCAAGATGAATCAGTTTAGTTTGTGTCTTTTAACTCTTAACAATAGAGAAATGGACCACAGAGAACTTCTCTGCTCTCTACACAGATGACACCGGCTCTCAGTGGTCACAAGTGTCTTTGATCTGCACTTAAGGTTTTGGACCAGCAGAGGGCATGGAAGCTCTAGGGCGCTGATGCGAGTGGCCAGGGGGCGTGGCTTCTGTATCCTTGATGGACAGTTAGAGAAGGATGCTGGCGAGGATGAGGTAATAGCAGGCTGAACGAGGAGGGCGTGGAGCTGTTCGTGCACGTGTGTGTGAGAGTGTGTGCGAGGGTGCCCGAGCGTGCACGAGCCAGAGGGAGAGGCGAGCATCCGAGTTAGCGCCGCGGACACGGCCGGTGCTAAGGAGAAAACAGACAGACAGACAGAAAGTTCCAGAGTCGGCAAAGTTGGGGCCCGGCCGTGGCCGCTGGGACCGAGATGGCGCTCGTGCTCTCGGCACCCGGGGACTAGGGAAGAGTCCGCGGGCGCGAGCTCGCCCTGGCGCGCTGCCGGGGAGGGGCGAGTCCCGAAAGCTGCCGAGCGGAGCCGCAGGGAGGGGGAGCTGTGCCGCCGCGGCCGCCGCGCTCCGTGCAGAGAGAGAGAGAGAGAGACAGAGAGAGAGAGAGAGAGAGAGAGAG
>NW_026592510.1:23455985-23463054 GCF_907164565.1 Psammomys obesus
GAGAGAGAGAGAGAGAGAGAGAGAGAGCGGGCGGAGGGCATGACCGAGCGGCGCGATCCTGGCCGGCGCCCGCGGAGCCCCAGGCGCAACTGGTGCGAGGCGGGTGCAGCGCCGCGCTCGGGCCGCGCGCCCCCGGGTGGCTTGGCAAGGCGGGGCGGCGAGTGCGCGGGGCCGGGCCTTTGCATGAAGCCGCTGGACCCCTCGGAGCAGCGGCAGCAGCGGCGCAGGCCGGCGGCGCGCGGTCGGAGCCGGGCGGCCCCGGGGTCGGCGTCCCGGCGTCTTCGCGGCTGCGGGCTCCCCCATGGGCCGCCGCTGAGGCTGCCCGCGGCCGCGGGGCGCGGGGCGAGGGGCGCGGTTGAGACCGGGAGGCGGCGGCCCCCGAGGAAGCGCAGGAGGCCGGGCCCGGGAGGCGGGCAGCGCCGCGCCGCAGCCCCGGGCTCGCCATGCTCCTGGCCTCGGCCGTGGTGGTGTGGGAATGGCTGAACGAGCACGGCCGCTGGCGTCCCTACAGCCCGGCGGTGAGCCACCACATAGAGGCGGTGGTGCGCGCGGGTCCCCGCGCCGGGGGCAGCGTGGTGCTGGGCCAGGTGGACAGCCGGCTCGCGCCCTACATCATCGACCTGCAGTCCATGAACCAGTTCCGCCAAGACACGGGTGAGCTGCCCACATCCCCTGTCTGTCCCCGGAGCTTCCGCCTGGCGGGTCCGCCGTGACCCACCCAGTGGGCAGCTTCGCTTGCTGGTGTCAGCGGTAGAGGTTGAGGGCAGGTGCTTCCCTTCCCCAGATCCTCTCAGGATCCCGAGACCACCTCCTAGTAAATGTCCTTGCAAGTAGTTTTAAAGTGTCTTGGCTATGCAAACCCGGCTTCAGCCCGGCTGTGGGGAACCCCTTCATGCCCCTTCAGCCCCTAGTGGCCCTTTGTGCGGGAACTCTAGGGCTTTGCAGCCCCCGGGCAATGCTGACTCCCCAGCGAGACGCTCTTTGAGCCCCTTGGCTGCTCACACCTCAGCTGCCCCTGCTTTGCCTCAGGCACCTTTGGGCCTACCATACACCTCCACCCCCTTCAACCTTATTGCCTCTGGCCTTCTTCCATAGACCCAGCCTTCCCACTGCCAGCTCCTGGGTGTGGAGCTTGGAGAGGCATAGGGGTTCCCAGTCTCTAACTGCAGTCAGTGTGTGAAGGTGCTGGGACATTGCTAGGAGAGAGAGTGGGCCGGGGGTTCTGGGGCTGGAGCACCCTGGATGAGATGGCACCCACAGATGCCTCTGCACTCCAAGCACTGAAGCAACAGGCCAGAGCAGATGGAGAGAGGAGGGGGAAGGCCTGGGCTCTGGAATGCCTGGCAGGGAAGCTGCTCCTTTTGTCCATGGAGAAGGAGAAGGAGGGGAGATTCAGGAAGGAGGAGGAAGGCTGAGAAGAAACTGTCCCCAGGTTTTTTCCTAAAGTAGTGCACAGGGGCCATCAATCTGGCCTCCCAAGGCACTAAACTTATCTTTCCATAAAACCTAAGCTGCTACCAAGACTGCCACAAATCTCCCAGCTCTGCAGCCTGTATCGAGCCCGGCCAGGATGGGAACTGCGGAGGTTAGAGTTTGGGTTTTGAGTCACTGCAGGGGGAAGAAAACACGTTGCTCTCTTCTTTGGCTCTGGTCTGTCCAGGCTTAACTGATGACTTGGGACAAGTTTCAGTCTCCAGAGAGTAATCTCTTCAATTAGGGATCATTTCTGGAATTCTGGCTGGCCTTTCCCAAGGGTGTGACTGCAGAGCCGGGAGAAGCAGGTGTGGTGGGGAGAGAGAAGAGGAGATGAGGAGGAGGAGGGCCCTGTGGCTGGGGGAACAGCTGCTGGACAGGTCCTCTGAGCTTCCTAGGAAAGCCCTCACATCCTGTGCTAATTGAAATTGTCATGGGAAAGAGGTATAGTTCCTCCCTCTTGGAATCTGAAGTCATAATTCTGAGCAACCTCTTCGCCAAGAACTGTATGATCATGGACAACAGGGGGAAAACTTTCTGGGGGAAGGAATTAAAGAAGTTTTAGCATCTGGCTGGCTTGAACTTTGATAGAGAAAGTGGGGAAGAGCAGCGGAGAAGACTGAGGAGAGGAGGAAATAAAGAGAAATGTTGGGAAGTGGGGAGAGAGGATTAAGTGTGGCCTGAGAGTAGGAAGAAGATGTCATTGTGCATCTGGGGAGAGAAGATGGAATTAAGGGGCGAGGCCTCAGATGGAGGGTGTGGGGGGGGGCGTGTGTGGAAGGAGCAGCTGAGCCCCGGAGGTGGGATCAGCAGACCGCCTGACAGGGAGTTCCAGGCTTGCCCAAAATAAAGCAGAAAGTTTAGCTCTTCTATTTCCGACTATATCTGGGCGGCATATGGAGAGCCAGCCGTGCTAGCACTGGGCAGGCCTTCGCCCCTGCCCCACTGCTGGAAGTGGCAGGTTTAGCCTGTGACTGAGTGGAGCCCTCTAAGATGGACTTAGAACTAGGAGCATTCATGATGCAGAAGCTGCTCCTGACAAAAGTGAACTTCTGGAGAACTTGGAAATAGTGACAAAATCTCCTTCCCGGGGTCTGGCTGCTGCTGGCTCTTCTCCAGGGCAGTTGCCTATGGCCTACTGGTTAAGGCAGGCCGCTCAGCGCTGCAGTTGCTTCGGTTTTATGCCCCGAGCCGAGAAATAGCCGTGATCCTAGGCAAGTGCTTTGCCACTGATCTGCTCTTTCTGCCTCTGCACCCTCCTTTTACAAATATGATCTAGGTATTTATCCAGGCTGGAGTCGAACTGGACAGCTACCTGTCTCCACCTTCTGAGGGGTAGGATGACGGTATGCACCACTACCCCAACCTGGATGCTTTTGAAGATTCCCTTGTGTTCCACATCTGCACTGCTTTGGTTTCATCCTCTCTTTCCTGCATCACGATCACTTTCCTAGGCACCATCACTCTCCTCTCCTCCACACCAAGTGCTAGGCAAGGGTGCTGAAGGCATGAGGCTGACTTCCTAGAAACACTGGGGCTGCCAGGGAGTTCGTCAGCCCGGATTAGAATTCCTTCGTGTCAGCTATAACCCCCTTCTGCTTCCTTCTTCCTCAACACAACAACTCAGTTCCTCTCAGTATAGACCATTGATGAGACTGTGACATGGTGGGGACTTTAAGCCACCAGCTCCCAGGAAACCTCAGCCAAGCCCTGGCAATGTTTAATTACATCACCCACTGTTCCCGAGCCACAATTTAAAGCTGGGGACCAGAAAAATCCCTGCAAAGACAGGCAAGCCCGAAGTCCCCTACCTAGCAGCAATTCCTCTCTTCGGTTGCCTTGCTTTATAGGCATTTGACATGAGCGCTTTCTCTTCTTTCAGCACTTGTATGCTTGGATACCTAGTAAGTCTTAGGTCTCTCCATTCATCAGAGCTCTTGACTGCACCCAGACTGTCTCCAGGGAGACGGCAGGGAGGTTGCAGACACCCATGTGCCTGCTTCTGTTTGCCCTGGATTCTCCTTCCCCAGACTCTTGCAGATAGGGGCTGATTGACGTTCTAGGCTATTTTGGCATTTGGGCTGGAGAATATTGAAGAAGGTAAGGAAAGAAGAGGGTAGGAGTTAATCCTGGCCATTTCTGCAAGTCTTGGTGAAGTCTTCTTCATGCATAGTGCTCTCTTGTCATTTTCCTTCTGTTTTGTAGTGAGGCCTTTTCCTAACTGCTCAGGCCTTTTCCTTTGCAGACTGAAGAGAAGCAAAGAGGCCTTTTCTTCCAGCATAGGCTTCTGCAGGTGTGTGGGTCGTAGCCCCTGCACCAACAATAATTTTTATGAAAACAGGTTGATGCAAGAGCTAATCCTTTCCAGCTCAAAGTTTTAAGTACTGGCCTGCCTCTCTCTCTCTCTCTCTCTCTCACATCATTAATGTAATGAGACAAGTCCAGTGGAGTGAGTGGGATTACAAGATTTGACAAAATCTCTCGTATTGCTTCCTACCCAGTGTGGGCACAGGAATGGAGGAGGTAGGCATTGTGGTGAGCATATGGATGCCACAGTATAGAGGAGACGTGTCCATGATATGCCATGAAAGTTGCACAGGTGTCTGGTTTAATCTTCACAAGGATTCTATGAAGAGTGTTATCTCAATTTTATAGAAAAAGGAACAAGTTGAAAGAGCTTAAATTGCTCAGGGGTTCAGGTTACTTTGTCAATGACAGAGCTACGAGTCTAAAGACATGGCCCATGAGCCCTTCCTGCATTTACGAACATTGTGGACTGATTTCATGTGCAGTTGCAGGCATGTGGAACCTAGCAGTAATAGAACATCCAAGTCTTTGCCCTTATGGAGTGTTCTACACTGAGGGTGGGCTGAAGTGGTGCTAGTAAGAGGAGCTTAGGGCTTGGGCACTGCATCCTGTAAAAGCGCAGGTTTGGTTTACACATCTTAGAGACTTCAGCCTGTGCCTGGAGTACTGTCTTCTGTTTCCCAAGAGACAAACCTTCTTGGATGCTTTTGGATGCTTGTGTCTGGGTGCCTGGGAGAAAGCAACGTTTCCTTCTCTTCCTACAGGATGTTTGTGAACATTCTGTATTCTTACCGTATGGGAGACCCTTTTCCTGGATCATCACATTATAGGACAAGATGGAATGTTTTCAGAGTATCTAATCCATGGTCCTGGTTCTAGAATGGCTTGGGGCTGGGATATTCTGGGCAGCGGTTTTCAGCCTGTGTGTCAGATTCCCATCGTGGTCACATATCGTATGTCCACATTATGATTCATGAAAGTAGTACAGTCACAGTTATGAAGGAGCAATGAAAATAATTTTACGGTTGGGGTCACCACAACATGAGGAGCTGTATAGAAGAGTCACAGCATTAAGAAAGTTGAGAACCACTGCTCCAGAAAGTGAGATCTCACCTTCTCTCATCTCCCAAATTTTTGGTTTTGAGGTTGTATATTTTTAATATACGAAAGGGCAGAAGTGAATTCAGCAACTTTCTCTTCAAAAATTAGCTCATCTTCACATTCCTCTGTTTGCTACCATTTTGCCGTTTCCTCGTGGTCAGCCTCAGGAATCTTTGACTCATTCTCTTATCCAGAGGCAGAGTGGCTAATATATCCTGGAATGCAAAAACGTGTCGCTGTCAGTTGGAATGTTAATGTGCGTGGAGAGAACTAGATTCCCAGGCCAAAGCTCTTGGGTCTTGAGGTCATTGCTGGACCTCTGTGGATTAGGAACAAGTGGCCTTGAGACCTCATTTACAGAGCGTCCAGCTGCCCAGCCCTCTTGTATCTCCCACATCACTTTCTGCCTTCACCAACAGCTCTCTGCTCACTGTGAGCTGATTAGGTGAGCAGCTTAGCTCTGGTCGCTTAACGCATTAAACCACTTCACTAGCTCTTCATTACCTGAAAACAAAATCCATCACACCTTGACTTTCCAGACCGTCCATGCCCCAGCTCCAGCATTGTCCTCCATGCCTTAGGTTTTCCCAGGAACACAGAGGTTTCCTCTACTCCAGCTAGTCACACAGTTCCCCCTTGAAGTAATGCCCTTTCCTACCATCTGAATAGTGAAATTCTCTTTATCTTTCAAGTCTTCGGTCATTTGTCATCTGTTTCTTCAAAAGTTCTGCAAACCGTCATTACTTCAGCTAATAATCAGTATTTCTTGAGCCCCCAGGGCATGTCAAGCCTTTGGGACAGAGCGAGGGTGGACAGTTTTATGCCCACTGTCACCAGGTTGAGGATCTAGGGAGGGAGGCGGGTCCTGGTCTAATTAGCCACATAGACAACTGCAAACTTCACTGACCTCAGGGTCAGTGCTGTTAAAAAGTAGGAACAGGATTTTGACTTGGTCATAGGTAGAAGTTTTCTCGTGGTGAAACAAGTCTTATTTAGCTTGAAAGAGCAAACGAAGGACTGACTGATCGAGAGGGAGAACTTAGAATCACGAAGAGTCCCAGAGTCAGAGAAGAATAGCAGTGGGAGAGCCTGGAGGCCAATGTGAAAGACACATGTGCAGAGAAAGTGGGGAGAAGGAGCTGTAGAGGTTGGTGAGAACGGAGATCTGATCCTAGCCTGAGGAAATATTATGGGAATATTTAAGCAGAGAAGGGGTTTAATCATTTTTCCTGCCAACTTGCACTTTCCTAGTGTCCTTTGGCTCATTCTGCATCATAGACAACCACTCACATTCGTCTCCTCACTCCTTTTGAGACTGTGTTCCGCTTGAGGAATGCCTGAGTTTTGCGTTCTCCATAGCAACTAATGGGATGCTGAGCAATATGCCATCAACGAGTAAATATGATAGTAGCCAGAGTGTTCAATCAATCGTGGCACAGTTTATGGTGCTTTTATAACTGCCAGACATTGCACTAGGGAGTGGAATACAAAGAGCTACGCAGCCGTGTCCCTGCCCCCACTCGGCACCTACAAGAACAGTAAACTTCGCCATCTGAAAACAATCAGCCAAGTTCTGCACCTCAAACTTCCTGAGGAGCGGGGCTTGGACTAGAACATTTCAAGAATGGGTGAACAGTGGCATAAGAACTGAAAGAGAGAAGAATTAAAGTTGGTGAAAATGGAAAAGTGGGTGGAAAGGTTGTGAATACTTGGGGATCTGCAATGGAATGCCTGAGAATTAAGGGGGTCTCCATTTGACAGAAGTAGTGGAAAATACAGAGGATAGAAGGAAATAAACTAGGAATGTGTGTATGGAGATGGAGCCAGGACATGGTCTAGAGAGTTCAGAGACAATGTATAGACGTTTTCAGGATTGATAACTTTATTGTCTAAAAAAACAATCAAACAAAAATCAAAAATTCCTTTTAAATGCATTTGTAAGAAGTGTATTGCTCCAGTTCGCTAGAGGGAATTTTTACAAGTGTCATTAAACTCTCTGAACTTAATTTTCTTAACTGTATAAAAGATGTTTTATATGATTGCCATGGAATTTGTACAGAATTGGGTACCTGTCTGAGTGTAAAGATTGTGCAAATAAGGGCAGGGTGATTTCCTATTCTCCCCCCGTGCATCTCTCCAACACACACACACACACACACACACACACACACACACACACACACACACA
>NW_026592510.1:23463064-23514549 GCF_907164565.1 Psammomys obesus
ACACACACACACACACACACACACACACACACACACACACACACACAGTGTTCTCTAAACTGTGCTTTCCCTAACATCTCAAGGATGAACTACGATAATAATCACCATCCATTTGATTGTGCACTTGCTGGGTGACAGGTCCCTATTTGTAGCTTTATACTTGTTTCTTCATTTAATTTTCGAATCCACCTGTTGAAGTAGCTACATAGAAACCTAAGAGACAGGGAAAGGAGACTTCCTCCCACAGCAGGAAGCTATGGGACCTCCTCTTTGGACCCATGGACCCTGTGCTTTGTTCCCCAGAAAGCTGACCTGCTACTGAGGAAGGAAATGGAGGCTAACCCAGGAACAGAGCGCCCCCCCCCATCCTGATACCCCAGGGCCCCCAGCAGAGGTCTTGGCACTGAATAGAGGATTGTTCTCCTTCTCTGAATGTTGATGTTTTGGGTCATTAAGGGGCTTGGAGATGGGGTGGGGAGTGGGTTATGACCCTGGCAAAGGCCTGAATAACCATTGTTCCTTTCTTTCCCCCTTGAATGGGATTCTGTCCCAGTCATGGTGTCTCCCTCTGGGTTGGAGGAGGGGGTAGGTCGGAGGCCAGGAAAAGGGAGTCTTTTCCCACCCCTTCCTCAGATAGACCTTAGGTTGGCAGATGCAGGAACCTGCAGCATCCCAGAGCCCTCTTTAGCCTTGAGCCTTGATGTTGATGCCATGAAATGGGTCATGGTTGAAGACAGAATTTGGGATTAGGGTAGGGAGAGGAAAAAGGCAGCAACTCTGTAGATTAATTCTCTTGTGGTCCTGCTGGGTCATCTGTGCTCTCCCATTATCTTGTAACCACCCTGGCTTTTCCAAACCCTCAGGGAGACCATCAAATGAAGAGGATGCTATCTTTAGAAGGGTTGAGTTTCTTGGAAGAAAATCTTAGATAATTATTAAATGATTCTTTTGACCATTGAGAATGTTATTTTTACTGATAAAAGACTCAATTTTCTGAAATGGATGAAAGTTCTCTCAAGATGATGCCCCATCTCCCAATAACACATTTTTGTCTTAAATTTTTTTAAACATTTATTTATTTTGGCAGGACAGGAGGAAGGTTGAGCCATGACATGCGGAGGTCAGAGGACAACTTATGGGAGTCAGTTTTCTCCTTCTACCATGTGGGACTTGGGGATCAAAGTCAGGTCATCAGGTTTAGAATCCAAATCCAGCAAGCCATCTCACCAACCCAATTCTCCCTTCTCTTTAATGTGTTCTGAAATAGCCATGGTGAGCTTTATTGCTGCAGCCTCTGGCTTTCTGGATGGAAGCAAAGTCCTTCTTTCTTCTGGACTTCCATGGCTCTGTGTCCTTTCCTCCATAGCCCTGGGTGTGGGGATATTCAGGGATGGCCTGTTACCATTTTTCTGCACATAAGGACATTTCTTTCCTATGTGAAAGTTATCAGACATTTATGAGAAATCTTGGCATGTGTGAGTTCATAATCATTGACTGTGTAAACCTTCAGTGTTTGTTTGTTTGTTTGTTTGTTTTACAAAAACTTCCGGGGAGGAATTGTCCTTTTTCTCTGAACAAGACTTGGCTGAGGTGTTCTGTATTAGCTGGAAAGCAAACTGATTTGTCTGAAAACCAATATACCTAAACCCCAAGCTTGGAGGTGCATCCTGCTGCTTGGCAGTGCTTCCCCCGGCCCCCATGTGGTTTCATCTACTTCTACCCTGGATTATTCCTAGGCTTCTGAATGAGTCTTATTCAAACTGACACCCAATTAGGCAGCACCGGGTCTGCCACACAGTGGGACTCCTTTTGTGTTTACCTGTCAATCTAATAGAAATCATCGGGATTCTATAACTCTGACTCCTCCTCTCTCCTACTTTGACAGGGACTCTCCGTCCAGTTCGCCGCAACTACTACGACCCATCCTCAGCACCTGGGAAGGGCGTGGTGTGGGAGTGGGAGAATGACAATGGTTCTTGGACGCCCTATGACATGGACGTCGGCATCACCATTCAGCATGCCTATGAGAAGCAGCACCCGTGGATCGACCTCACTTCCATTGGCTTCAGCTACATTATAGACTTTAGCACCATGGGCCAGATCAATAGGCAGACCCAGCGCCAGCGCCGCGTCCGCCGCCGGCTAGACCTCATCTACCCCATGGTCACCGGCACTATGCCAAAGGCTCAGTCCTGGCCGGTCAGTCCTGGAACAGCCACCTCCCCGCCTGCACCACCCTGCTCCTGTCCACAGTGCGTTTTGGTGATGAGCGTCAAGGCTGCTGTGGTCCATGGCGGCACCGGGCCCCTTCAACAGCCTTCAGCAACACGCAAGAACACACCCCCCTCTGGAGTGGGCAAGATGCCCCCGCCGCTTGGACCTGGGGCAAAGCCGCTAGACACTGCAGGCACCATCCGCGCCCCAGGGAAGACAGCCCCATCGCAGGTGATCCGGAGACAAGTCTCGAACACACCATCTGGGGCGACTGTAGGCTCCCCCACCAGCCCACAAGGAAGCAACAGGAAGACTGGAAGGGTTGCCCTGGCCACTTTGAATCGGTCCAACCTGCAGCGACTGGCCATTGCCCAGTCCCGGGTGCTGATTGCCTCGGGGTAGGTGTTTCCATGGCTGCCACAGAGAACTTACCCACCTCAGAGACAGTGTGTGACTCACCCCTGGGTCAGACAGCAAGAGGCACTGGCCAAAACAGGCACACCTCATCTTCTTAGGCTGAGGTGCCCTGGAAGGTGGACAGGAGGGCTTTTACAATAGGGCACCGTGAGGTCTGGATCTAACTGAGGTTTTGCCTCTTACTTGCCATGTGGTCTGAAGCAAGAGCCACGCATGCCACTCTGAATTCATCGTTAGTGAGCACCACAGGCATGCAGGCATGCCCATGTTACTATCTCCACGAGGGGCACAGGTGATAATGCCAGAGAGTCTTAGGGAGGCTTTGTTCAGCTCACTGTGTTCTTGTTTGATGGTTTTATAATCTCATCTCTAATCTTTATAATGACTCTGGAAACATTATCCCATTTCACAGATGAAGAAAATCCAGTATGTTGTAGGAGTCTAGCCTTGTAAGTCCCCCTTCCCTAGCAGGCATACAATAGGTGCTAAGCAAGGTTCCTTCTTCCGTGCCCCATCTTAGCATTCTCACAACATGCTGGTCTGTTGGAAGTGCTGTTAGTGTTTCTTTGTTCTGATCCCCCTCATCCATCAAATGGGAATGCCCAGGACACTGCAGTGCCCATAGCAGCCTTTGCCTAACATGCTGGCTGCTTGTCATCCCATCACACCGACACACACTGCCTTCCCTTTCTCTCCAGAAGCCTGGCCCTGCTGCTGCCCTGTGCCTCAGATGGTTGAGATGGCTGTAGAGCTGGAATGAGTCCCTAGACTGAAAATCCAGGCTTCCCTGAGGCAATTCCATAGACATTCAGCTGGAGCTCAACATAGAGTCTTAGCATAGGGAAGGGAGATGGAAGATGTGCAGCTGAACGGAAGAACGCTGGGCTGGGACAGCCTTTAGTTCTGCCTCTCACTTGTGCAAGGGTCAGTGTCTCTGTGTATCAAATGATGATCCCAAGTTTATAAAACCTGCTCAGGGAATCATTGTGGAGTCCTCTCACTGACAGGGTTGACCCCTTGACAAGTCCCAGATGTGCTTGCCCGTATTATCCCATTATTTTCACTGATGTATTTTACACGTGGGCACTTGCCTCAGACTTATTTTGTCCGCTGTTCCATCACTGTTTTGGCTAAAGCCTCAATGAAGGTGAAGGCAAATTCTAATGCTAGTCAGAGGCCTGGGGTGCTCATGGCTTCCTCCATGGTGAAGTGTGGGATGGAGGAGAAGAGGTACCTGGATCCTGCTGCTGCTCTTCTCCAACTCCGGTGCTCTTACCTACTGAGTGACATTGTAATAGTACTTCAGTTCTAGGGTTGCCACATGGGTTAAATGAGGCCTCCAGTCTAGAGACCGCACAGAGTCCAGGGGGGGTTAGCTGCCAACAGTGATGATGATGATGATGGTAACCGCTATACACTTGTGTTGTTACTGAACTGGAATCAAAGCTGAGCACATCCAACTCACACCTCATTTCGATCCCCCTTGACAAATGTCCCAGTGACCCCATGCCATCACGGAGACAGATACCCCGAGATCAACTTGAACGGCAATAAGTCTGAGGAATTCAACAGGCTTCATTTGCTTTCTTTGTCCCCTACCACGCAGGAAAAAAGGAGGGCAGTCCAGACAGTGCAGTTTCAAAAGGGCTATAGAAATGAGTCGCTTTGCTCTGTTTTTCTGAAAGGGAGCCCCCTCCCACCTCTCTCTGTCTTCCTGCCCTTTCTTCTCACCTTTTTATGTCCCCCACACCCCATTGCCATCTTCTCTTCCAGTGTTTCTTGGCCGCTAATGAGCGTGTGTTATCCTCTTTGTCTGGCATTGCCGTCAACCTTCTGTCATTACACAGGCCTGTCCCCATCCTCTCTGCCCATGACCTCTTTAAGCAACTTTCCCACAGGAAAGAAAAAGAAAAAAGAAAAGAAGAAGAGGAAGATCAGGGAGGGCAGGCAATGTGGGATGAAGAGAAAGTCTTGGCAGGGAACAAAAGATGCAGTGAATTATTCAGAGACACAAGCAGGAGGTTCTGAAAAGTCGGGGGAGGTCTATGCAGGGCAGCAGTCACCCCTCTCCCCCCAGAGTCCAGGCTTGTGTACCTCCAGCCAGGCATGGTTGCTGGTTGCCTTAGAGACAAGGGCCATTGTCCTTCATGAGGCTTCCTGGGTTGGTAAATAACTCAGAAAACACTAGCCTTCTCGACGACATGGGGTCTGCAGGGATATCCCCCACACGCACACACCTCATTCAGCCCCCTTCCCCTCCACTGGGTCAGCTCCTCTCTCGCCTCAGTTTTATCAATGGAACTAAAAACTTGAACACCCCCATAAGTGGCAACAGCCTGAGAGGATGGGGGAAGGGCTGTCTTCTGATTGGCCAGTACATGGCTAGGTGCAAGGGCTTTGACTGAGTTGCCTGGGAGAGGGAGTGGTGATGTGAGAAGCAGGCCTGTTATTGGGCTGCTACTTCCTAGAAGGAGGGGCTCAGATAGCTGAGGCCCCAAGGGCAGAGGACAGGTTTTCTAGAGCTTTCATTTTAACCAGGAACTGTGGGGGAAGGTAGGCAGGTGTTGCCTGCTCTCAGTCCGCAATACTGCTGGGCTTTCAACTCTGCCCTCAATACCTGATACCCTGTGCTCAAGAATGTGAGAAAACTGGATTGTTAAAGCAGGAAGTGGAAGAAATCTAGTCCTCCAACAATTGGAAAATACAAAGTGTAAACAGTTGCCCAAATTTGCACAAATGCTCAGCTGTTTACCAACTGCTTGACCTAGATCCTACAGCCTCACGGGGACCCCAAGGGAGCAGACGCTTATCGAGTCTTGTTTACAGCTGGGGTAAAGGCAGGCAGATGTGATCACAGAACCCAGAGGCACTGGCCAGCCCTGCCAAAGGCCAAGCAGGCTGAGTGCAGATGGGACAGCCATTTTCCATTTCTCCCTCCATGTCTGGTGTCAGTGTTGCATAAAACACACAGCCCTGCACTCTTACTGAGCTCTACTGCTGCCCACAGACTAGGGACCAGATTGTGCCCTTCCTGACACACAGAGGCAGGTAGGCTTCACAGGTCGATCCCAAGGTCTCCTTAAGTGTTCAGGGGTTCCACAAACAGGTTTCCTCTATATCTCTAGACCACACACCCCCCACTTCACATTCCACAATTCTTGGGCTGCTTCGAAGATTGGAGTACTTCCTGGTTGACCAGATAGAGTGTGGAAACCTGCCAGTCCAGTTTTTGGAAACAAAGGTGGCCTTTGTCACTCAGGAGAGCACCAAAAGAGGCAGGTGCAGGACCGGGCTGCACTGTCGTCCCCTGGTGGGCAGCCAGGGGACGTCCCACAGGAGGCAGGGTCTTCTAGCCTCTTCAGGTAGAGTAGGGAGGTAGAGCTGCCCCGGAAGCGCTTCCCAGTCACCTTCCTCTCAAATAGTGTAATGGGAAATAAACCCAGACCCCAGGCTCAAGCAGTTGGCTGACTTCGTGTTAGTTGTAGTGTTTGGTCATTTCCGGAACCCCACATCAAGTCTGTTCCTCTTTCCTTGGTCTGGTGACTCTTGTTTTAGAGACAGCTTTCCCCTCCCCATATCCGGTCTTGTTTTATTCAAGGGGGAGGTTCAGAAAGAAAAGTAGCTTTTGGGTTGGCCAGATACGTAAACACCAAATCCTTTTATGTGCTTCACTGTTTCACAGAGGAACCACACCTTAATGGACCCGTGTGGGACAGAGAGACCTGGCTATTAGGCCTTTCTTCTGTTCTAATGGTGACTTTGTTTGTTGCAGCATGGTGCGATGCAAAGCTTGGCATCATGGGAGGCACAGTGAAAGGACTCTGGAGCCATATATTGTGTGTTGGACTCTTAATTGCAATCTTGGTCGGGTTGGCCGAACCTCTGTGTGTCCCAACTTTGTTACTTATGCTGTGAGATTGACAGTAGTACCTCTTGCGCAGATTGTTGGAGGACTGAGTGGAGTTTTCTGTTGTGAGCAGTTAGGATTGCCCCTAGCCAGATAGGAGCTCTGTGAATCATAGCCTATAGAGGAAGAGCCTTTGGGTGTCATGCTCACAGCCGCATCTCCAGCATTAAGCATAATTGTCCCAAAGTATGGTTCAATGAGTTCTTTTCAAATAGAGAAATAAATAAATATTGCTTTCATCCTTCTGACTTCCCAGCACAGCCTGACCCCAGCTGGATTCTCAGGCTTCCTGGCTCCCAGGGGCATCTGTCAGCAGGCCCACTGGCTTCTCCAAGCCAGCTGTGGAAGCCTGGGTGGCAGAGGGGAATGCCACAAGACCCATCTCTACGTATCCTGTATTTTTTCTGTTGATGCTTTCTCCGTGGGCGGCCTGGCCTTTCCCAGGCAGCTGTGTGGGCTCCTCTCCAGAGCTAAGGAGGACAGGGAGGGGAGAAGACTTGCTTGTGTTTATAAGTTTCTGAGACAAGGAGAAGTGACAGCTGTTCAGGCAGTGGTTTCCAAATGCTGGACAAGAGATTGCAACATATTCACCCTCTGAGGAGCTGGGGGGGGGGGGAAGAATGCAGATTCCTGTGGTACATGGATTTGGGGGGAAGGATGGGACTCTGATCTCGGCTGAAGATCTGCTGTGTTGTAGCCAACACTAAGGAAGTATAGGTGGAAATGGGCAGTGACTTGGAAGAACACTTTAGGTAGAAGAAGCATTTATAAAGGCACTCAGGCAGAAACATGATGGGCAGGAAGGGGGACCAGCAAGAACAGAGAGTAAAGATGTGATGAGAAGAGACTGGCAATAGGTTAAGGTAATTGAGGTGGAGGTACTGGCAGATAACACAGAGCTGGGGATGCTCTGCTTTAACCCTGGGGATAATGGACCCATTCTGCATTCTCAGGTCCTGGGGGGTGGGAGGCAGGGCTCATGATCTGAGTTCAGTTTAAACCTCTCACCCACCTCCCACTGGTATGTTAAGAACCTAATGCATTTTGGTAGGTTTGAACACTGGCTCATTCTATTTGTCAACATCATAATCCATCTGCCCTTTCCTTCCACAGGGTCCCCACTGTGCCTGTGAAAAACTTGAATGGGTCCAGCCCTGTCAATCCTGCCTTAGCAGGTAAGAGCTAACTAACCTGGCCTGGGCTGGCTTAGGCAAAAATAAATAAATAAATAAAAATAAAAAATAAGATAAAATCAGAATCAAGGAATAGCTAGTGACCACTAATTTATAAAGAGGAGAGAATTTAGATGCTAACTGAAGAAAATGATGTCTTAGGAGTGGAACAGGAAAACTTGGGCATGGTGCCAAAAGCTGCGCATGCCAGGGGTCTTGGGGAATAGCTCATCTAACAAAGTGTTTGACTGGCAAGCATGAGGACATTCGTTCTATTCCAGAATCCCTGATTAATTAAAAAAAGAGAGGCAGGTTCTTGGAGTTCGCTGGCCACCAGTTTCCCAGGGAGGTACAGGCCCATGATACCTTGTCCCAAAAACAAGGTGACCATCCCCTCCAGGGTTGAAGGTAACAGCATGGAAGAGGGGGTGAGAAGCATGGAAGATGTGGAAGACAGGGAGAATGGTGTAAATTCTACCTTCTCAGTGTAACACAGTTCAGTCGTGATCTTACACTAGCTGTGGCTGCCTACATGGGGCCTCCATAAGCATGGATTGCGGAGGGCCTCAGAGGGCCCTGCACATCCCTATTGCATCCCTATTGAACTAGTAGCTGATCATAGGTTCTGAGAGAGGGGAGAGTCGTTAACCTTCAGTTATGCCCACCGTGCGCTAATGGTCACACAGAAGTCCCTGGCCAAAATCAGTGGGTCACAAAACAAACAAACAAAAGACGTGATTGTGGGACAGAGACTTGTTCCTGAAAGGAAAGGAGATGAGCGCGGGGGCTAGAACAAAAGCACAATTAATTAATTTTCTTTTTAAGTGAGGTGCTTGGCTTCTGAAGAACACCTTGCAAAGCTCTCTTCTGCCCTTCACACACCCACACGCCCAAGCATGCAACTGCGTATGTGTGCCTAGAGAATGCATGAATTATGAAAACTGTCCACTGGGGAGAAGGAGAGTGGGTGAATGGGAGGAAGGGTGTGGGGAATCTCGGGAGCACATTCCTTAGCCCTTCCTCACCCCTGCCCTGCCCCTTCCAGGAATCACCGGGATCCTCATGAGTGCGGCGGGATTGCCTGTGTGCCTCACTCGGCCGCCAAAGTTGGTCCTCCACCCACCCCCTGTCAGCAAGAGTGAAATAAAGTCCATCCCAGGGGTCTCTAACACAAGCCGCAAGACCACCAAAAAACAGGCCAAGAAAGGTACAACAGGCTGCTTCTTCTGATTAGACACCTAGAGCAGAAAACTCCGCTTCCAGCCCTGGCTCTGCCTGCACCAAGGTCAAAGCCATGGTTCAGCCCCTGTGCTGTCAGTTATGCATCTGCTGAGTGGGCCTCTCGCTAGTAGATTTTGATGACTTTTCCAAAGTGGGTTGGGTATAGGTCAGAAGGAACTGCCCAGAGGCATGCAGAGCAACAATAGCAGAGACATAAAAATACTGAATGTTGTACTAAGACAGAACGTTAGAAGAGAAACATAATTTTGGCGTCAGAACAGGAACACTGAGCCAAGTGTTTCTTGATTCAGTCAACCAGCTACCTTTGTCGCTAGCTGGTTGGGTGGAACTTCTGCCTTGTCTTCGTAAAGGCCGCAACGAGCAGGTGTATCCCAGAATGTACCCCATGGCAACTGGCAAGTAACTACTGTCTTTTGTACCTCAGAAGCTTCTGACCTTTGGTGCCATGAACCTTCCTTCACAAATCACTGTGTAACTATCCATCATCTAGCTAATAAGGGCAAGGGCGCCTTTTTTGACCCCAGAGTTTCTGGGTTGCTGCTGTTGGTTATGGAATACTCTGCTTCTCCTCCTAAGCCTTTGTCTTACAAGCCTCTTGTGAAGGTTGAGTCCGAATGGCAGTGAACGGCATTCAGCCCAGGGCCTGGCAATAGGTAATAGGCTGTCATTAATAGAAGCCTGATTCTTTCAAGAGAAGCAGGGCAGTGGGATGGAAGGGCCTGCATCTCAGCTCTTGACTGTTGTCTGCAAAACTTCCGCAAACCCCTGTCCTACTTTCCCAGTCTGTTTGAATGTCTCTGCTTCAGTGAACTCACGTGCCTTGTTCTTAGTCCAATAGGTCAGGACAGGGGTTTACACTTCTGCCCTCTTCCTGGTACTATTAATAGCACACACTGCCTCCTTATCTGGCAGAGTGCTATCGGGCTGTGCATCCATCAGCTCGTTGATCGTCAAAGCACCCACTGTGCAGGTACTGCCAACCTTCCCTATTTTATGGGTGAGAAAACAGATTGGAGAAGTTAGGGGTGTGGCCTGAGATCCCACGGATCTCTCCTCTATGGCTTCTTATAAACCCGTGTGATTCTCTCCTCTGCCTTCAGCTTAGCTTACTTCCCCCAAACCCAGCTCCTGAAGATACTTAATCCCCGTGACTCTTCCTCTGCTTCCCTGGGCCTTACCCTTTCCCCACTGCAGAGCTGTGCCTGCTGGCAGCAACAGCAGTGTCTGAAGCCAGAGAGGATTGTCCTGAAACTGGGGGTCACAACTTCCTGCTTTCCCATAAAAATAATTTGACTGTGACACCATGTTACAGAACTAAGACAGGGCTTTACGAGTTGTAAAAGGAATGCAGCCCAACTGACTAGTGGTTGTGGAGCCATGCAAAGCATTTTCATTTCTGTTTCCTCAAGGGATCACATGGGCAAGTCTAGGCTCTTTGATTGTCAGGAAGAGAAAATTCATCTCAGTCAAAATGCAGATTTGCTGAAATAGACAGACATGTCGGGGAGTGGGCAGGAAGAAGTCCAGGTAGACAGAACATTCCATCCTTCCTCAAGCCACTTTGACTGATCTGGGACAACCTCCAATCTCATTCTTGCTCCTTAAACCAATGCAAAAATAATTTGGCTTCCTTTTCTCGTGTGTGTGTGTTTGTGTGTGTGTGTGTGTGTGTGTGTGTGTGTGTGTTTGCATGCATGCATGTGGAGACCAAAGGCCAACCTTAATTATCATTTCTTAGGTGCCATCTCCCTTGATTTTTGAGACAGGGTCTCTTATTTGCTTGGGGCTTACCAGTTGGGCGAGACTGGCTGTCAGCAAACCTCGGAGATCTGCCTGTCTCCCCCTCCACATCTGGAGCTACAAGCATGGTCCACTACACCGGTTTCTGGGGATCAAACTTGGGCCCTTATTTTTACAAAGCAAGCACTTCATTGGCTTAGCTGTCTCCCACCCCTTTTTCTCTTTGAACTTGCCCCTCACTCTCCTCTCTGAAGCACCTAGAACAGCAAGGTCACTTGATCCCATCTCCTCTGCTTTGGTAACCTAGTGACCCTCCTGTTCCCATAGGTAAAACCCCAGAGGAAGTGCTGAAGAAGTACCTGCAGAAGGTCAGGCACCCCCCGGAAGAGGTGAGTTCAGGGGGGTTGGGGCAGGGTTCACTTCCTCCATCACCAAGCGCATGTCCTCTGTCCCCGTGTTCTGCAGGACGTGGCAGGCGCTGCTCTTTTAAGTCCTGGCTGGCACAGAGCAGGTTTAGTTGATGTTTGTGTCAAGGTTTAAGGTTCTGAGCCGCAGTCATGGTTTGACTTGCCCCATTTAGCAGGATTCTAAATGATTCTAAGCTACCTGCCATGCCAGTATGCCCAGCCATGCGAACTGCCTTTAGAATGGATTTGATATGGACCAGTGATTCTCAACTGAAATGATTTGCCCCTGAGGGAACATGTGACCTTGTGTGGGGACTCTCTGGGTTGTGGCAGCTGACTAAGGAGTGTGCCGCTAGCATACAGTGGGTAGAACCCAGAGAAATTCCTGAGCATCCTATGAAGTCTGGAACAATACCCACAGCAGAGAATTATCCCACCCCAGTGCTAACAGTGCCCATGGTGGGAAATAGGCCATAGAGTAATGCATTTGAAATACAATACCTCTACAGAAGCACAGCATAAGCAAAGCTTGTCATGGTATCTGTTGACAAGCCTCGGAAGACACTAAGCCAGGACAGTATCGCGTCAAGAGTATAATGTCGTCAGTAAGTCCAAGTTAGCATGTATGGGGATCATTTAAGGAATTTCTCTGCTGTGCAAAACAAGACAACACTATATTTAGAATCCTCCCCCCCCCAAACACAGCACCCCTGATTTGTGGGCTTTCTAGAAGAGGGATGAACCACTGTCTGATGCCTGCCTGGGCTGGGAGAGAGCTGATGCCACTCTGTTCTTCATCTGACAGGACTGTACCATCTGTATGGAGCGTCTCACGGCCCCCTCTGGCTACAAGGGCCCACAGCCTACAGTCAAGCCTGACCTGGTAGGAAAGCTGTCGAGGTGTGGCCACATCTACCACATCTACTGCTTGGTGGCCATGTACAACAATGGGAACAAGGTTAGTGTTAGCGGCGGGATTGAGGGGGTTCAGTCATGGTTTGTTCCTGAGTGTCCCTGTTCTCCCACAGATGGCTTGGGACACATGGCAGGCTCTCCAGGTGTGCTAGCTACTTTATTTACTGCTATGACAAAATACTGGCAAAGGCTTCACAGTTTAAGACAGTTTGTCGTGGCGAGGAAGGCGTGGTGGTGGGAGGAGTTTGAAGTGACTGGCTATGTTTATACACAGTTAGGAAGCAGAGAGTCATGAACGCTGGTGCTCATGTTTGCCGTTGTAATTTAGTTAGGATGTCAGCCCATAGAATGGAGCTGCTCACATATGGACTGCCACAGCCCAGTCTAGAAAGTCTCTCACAGGCATGCCCAGAAGTGTGTTTCCATGGAAAATCTAAATCCCACCGGGCTGACAATCAGGATGAATCCTCACACCAGGGCAGCAGGGATGAGCTTCTGTACTGTTTATATCTTTGCTGTTTTTGGATTAATTAGCGCCCACATTACAAAAATCTGTCTTCATTTTCTTTTGGGGCCAAGCTTCCCTTCATCTCTACCTTGGGTCTGTATGGGGGTATAGCAGAGATGAGCTTTGCCCATGAAGGTTCTGGGGGAAATGACCCAGCACTGAGTGAAGTGGGTTCCCAGCAGTGAAGGAGGCCTTCATCACAACGATGAGCATTTGTTTATTCACGACACAGTAAATGGGCACCCAGTAGCTTTTGTTCTTCATGTCAGCAGTTTAAGTTGAAATAAATCTTCTCTGGACAATGTCAAAACACGTTTCTTTTGGTTTTGTTTTCTTGTTTGTTTTGTTTTTTGAGACAGGATTTCTCTGTGTAGCCTTGGCTCTCCTGATCTTGCTTTGTAGACCAGGCTGTCCTTGAACTCATAGAGGCCCTCCTGCCTCTGCCTTTCAGAGTGCTAGGATTATAGGCGTGTATCACTGCCTCCGCATCTGGCTTGTCAAAACACCTTTGATTGTCCCTGCAAAGGCGTTGCCAAATATACCTGATAATTCCTGCCATAGCATCTACTTTTGGAGGATGAGAAAATGTCTCTATTGACATAGGGTGATGGCCACAATTACAGTTGGTTTCAGAAATCTGGGAGTCTTCCTAAGCAAGCTGCTTCCCGTCTGCACCATCCTTCCAGACCAATGGCTACTTCACAGAGTATTATGACTGTTACTATTCAAAAGGCTAGCTCCTTTTTAACTGCGGCTCTGAGTTCTCCCTTTCATTTTCACATAGCCAGTAGGGTGGAAGTGCTAACCTCGGCATCTTCCACATGCCTTTCATCACTGGTGAAAGACTGTGTTCTTTCATAGCCCAGGTCTGGACCTTACCTTTTTCAGAGGTTATTTGGAGTTTTTGAAGTGTCTTAGCACATTTGTTCCCCTTCAGATGACTCTTTTCAAGACTGCCCAGTAACTCCGTGTGTATGTCTGCAGGGCTCCAGACATGTTTCCCAAGCCACTCTCCGCTGTTCTCCTTTTCAGCAGTCCTTTGAGTAGCATCTCTATTCTCTTGAGCACATTGAAGAAACACTTGGGAGAGAATGGACTCACTCGCCCTAGGTCTTGAAGCAAATTAACGCTAGTTGCAGAAAGCAGGACCCTGGTTTCAGAAAGCAGTGACCATGAACGCAAGCTGTTATTTAAAGTGAACGAAGCGTGGATGGAATCATGCCTGAATAGCTCTGAGAGGATCTCATCTCCGTCCCAAAGACTCCCGCCGCTGTATGCCGGGCCATTGGTCCTAACAGAGCAGCATCACAGTTTACGAACATACTTGCTGCCCGTGCATGCTCCCCTTTCCTTTTCTGTGAACCTGAGCATTACCTTTGCTGTCTGGTGACCTCCTGCAGGTTCTTGTCACCAGCTGACACTTCACCAGGTCCTGCTGCAAAACTACAAGCTTTTACGTTACTGTCTCTGCAACCCACCTTCATGTCGGTTTTCATGGCTGTGGCAAAAGGCATGAGAAAACAGAAAGGAAAAAGGAGTGTTTTTTTGTTTGTTTGTTTGTTTGTTTGTTTTTCTTCTTGACTCATCCTTTCAGGGGTTTAGTCTGTGGTTCGCAGACTCCTTTGCTGTGGGTTTACGATGAGGTAAATCATGGCAAGAAGCACACGGGATGTGAACGGAGGAGGCACACCACCGATCGTGTCTCACGTGGCCTCTGCCTGCGTCCTCCTTTCCCACTCCCTCCCTCTGTCTTCTTCTCCTTCCCTTCCTGGCTTCCCTTCACACCTCCTGGCTGCCTTCAGATCACTACACCAGTAGCTCAATCTACCAAGGAGGTTCGAGTCCTCATTAGCCACAAAAGCTCATCCGCGGGCAGCAGAGCCTTGAATCCACGAGCCTTGGGGGACAGCTCCAATTCAAACCTGTAATGGCCTGCTATGGGGTGCAGGGCAGACTGGGGAGATCTGGGACTTTGCTGGAATTCCAGCCCTCCATGATGGCAAGTCCTTCAGTCTTTAGCTCCCTCAGCTCCCTTTCCCTGAAAAGGGGCCTCTCCGTTCCTTCCCAACTAAAGCCAATTTATAGCTTTATAATTTATGAAGCATCTTCTTAAAGTCGCTTTTGTTCTTTTCCAACACCTTCGCCTCTCCACAGATATCATAAGCACGCTAATATCATTTAGATATGACCTGTGCTAAACACATCCTCTATGTCTCTCATGTAACTTTCATTAGCCCAATAAAAGAGGAGGATTATATTTCTTGTTCAACAAGGAAACAAAGATGGGTTAACTGGTTCACGGCTATGAGGCAGGGCTGAGACTCAAATCTAGACAGCTTTCCTTAGAGTTCACACTCAGAACCTCTTAGTTCTTAGGCTCCCAGTTCTCACTCAGCAGGCCTGATGTGGGGTCCAGACGTCTTTAATTTTAGAAAATGCCCTGGGTGAGTCTTGGGCTTAGCTGTTGCTCTTGAGCAGTGACTGGGCACACCATCATGTGGGTATTGGGTAAGTCACAATTTCCTCTGTAGATTTCCTGCCTTAGATTATTCTTCCCATCAAGGACAGAGGTGTCTCATCTTTGTGCCTCAGCACGGAACATGGGCTACTCCTGTCATTTTTTTTCTTCCTATTATTTTAGAGAAAGATGAAATGGCTTACATAGCTAGAGAGTGTTTGGGGGTCTGTTGTCCCTTTGGGTGAGTTTTGTCTCTCGAGACCTTTGTCTCTGGAACTTCAGTGGTATGAGGGGAAGCTCATGACCAAAACAGTTTCTTAATCTGTCTGTACCGCCCTTGTCTCCTCAGGATGGGAGTTTACAGTGTCCAACATGTAAGACCATTTATGGTGTCAAGACAGGTACCCAGCCTCCAGGGAAGATGGAGTACCATCTCATCCCCCACTCCTTGCCTGGCCATCCAGACTGCAAGACCATCCGGATCATCTACAGTATCCCCCCTGGCATTCAGGTGAGCCCGCCCCCCCACCCCCGATGATTCCCCTCAGGATTTCAACTTTGAGTGTGGGTAAAATGTTGCACTAGGAAAAGCCTCCTTCCCATCCTTATCCCCATCCTGTGTCTCACTCCCCCCGTGCCCCCCACTACCATTGTTCTTTTTTCTCTGTGTCTGTCCCGCATTCTTTGTACATACTCAGTGGAGGCTGCATCCTCCCCTCCCGTTTTTACACAAAGAGCCACATTTAGGCACATTGTTTCCACGCTCTGCATTTTTCAGCTAACAATCTGGAGCTTAGATATTTTTTTCTCTGTTAATAGAGAATGTCCCGGTTCTTTCTTACGTCTGCATGCATAGTTTGATTCAGCTGTCTGTTCAGATCACTTGTAATCCTTTGCTACAGCAGATAATGTTAGCACTCGGAACCTGGCACACCCGTGACCATGTCTGTAGCATAATTTCCTGGAAGTAGAATTTCTTGGCCAAACAGTTGTTTGTGTTTTAAAAAAAAAATTTGATGGTTACACTTGGCTTTGTCTTTGGTGGAATTTCTTTCCCCTCTGGGTTTTGGAAGACAGTCAGCCGAATGTGAATAATAATTCCATGAGTAAAGGCAATGTAGCCTTTCCCTCATACAGTAGAGCCTTTTCTAGGTGTTCTAGGGTGCACACCAGATTCATCCCTTGGCAAACATTGGTTAGTTCACTCTCTTTCACTCCTGCCTACGTCTTCCTGCTTGTCTTTTGTCTGACAAATGTTTGCATGTGGGTTATGCCCGGGTATGTGTTAGGCACTAGTGAAGTAGTGTTTAAATTGCTTCAGTCTTTGATCCCAGAAGTCCCCATTGTTGTGTGGCCAGGAATATGATAAAATGAACAAGTAAATAGACAAAGTACTTGCATATAATGGCAAGTTATGAGGCAATAAAGCAGAAAAGTGTGATAGTTCATAAAACGTAAGTCTCCTTCCCTGGGATGCTTGGTAAGCAGGCAGAGCCAGACAGATAGCTCTCATGACTTAACCTGGAGACAGAGACGGGCATGCCCCACTGATGAAAGTTACACAAAGGGACTCACAGGGCTTCACAGTCTTATGACCCTGGGTTCCCCGTCCTGGCTGTCTTCAAGGTGCCTGCTTCCTCCTAGCTTTATTATTTTTCCCCCTTCATCCGTACTGCTGGGATTTTGCTAGGCAGAGGGCCAATGGGTAGGACGGAGAATCCATCTGTGCACATCTCAGGGCCCACTACCTAGGTGCTCAGGACCTTGCTTCCTGCGATCTGATTGGCTGAGCTGTTGAGGTGAGGAGGAGGTGCTATGTGCGGGCTGTCTGGAAGGTGGGAGGAGACTTTCTGGTGCAGGACACTCCGGTGAAGCCCTGAGAGAAATGCAGAGTACATAGTTAGCTGGAGGAGGCAACAGCTGCGGAGAAAAATTGCAGTTTAAGGACAGTAGGATGTATTCAGGGAGCTTGGGGGCTGAGACTTGCAAAAGGCATGGAGGAAGGGAACATGGTGAGGATACAGGGGACAGGTACCAGAAGGCCTTGAGGGCCAGGGCCAGGGATGGGGACTTTGCTTAGGCTATGGAGATTAGGCCATGAAGATTGCTTGTCTGACTAAGACTATAAAACATCGTGTAACTGCCAATATGCGTTAGGAGGCCAATGTGACTTAAGAACGGGAAATGAGTGGGAATAAGACCCCTGTAGCATTTCAGGCTCCTGAATGAGGGGAGGGCCAGCGCAAGAAATAAGATGTGGTTGGCTGTTGCTCAGGAGAGACTTATGGAATGATTCTGGGGCAATTGGCTGGGGCGATAGGGAAGAGTGAAAATGTGGGAGTAGGCTGGCAAGAGGGCTCGCTGCCAGTCCTGGCAACTGAGAAATAATCCTGATAAACCGAGTTCAATCCCTGATACCCACATAATGGAGGAAACAACTGAGCCCTGCAAGTTGTCCTCTGATCTCCAGATATCATGTACCATGATTCTCTCTCTCTCTCTCTCTCTCTCTCTCTCTTTCTCTTTCTCTCCACATTTTTTTAAAATAAAAAGTCTAGCATGTGTCACAGTAGAACCAGACATCCAGGTGGGGGCATCCATTGAGAGGAAGGCCACATTTTTAAGCCTCCAGAGTTAAGGAACAGAGAGAGCCCTTGTCAGTGTGTGCTGAGGAGGTCAATGCTGCCTGTGCAGCGCCCCAGCATCTCCAGTAACACCCTGGCTTGTGAAGAGGAAATACATCTGTAAATAGTCAGGTGCTTTGCAGACTCACTACTGTGAGTCAGTAGCAAGCTGTTCAGTGTTGTGTCCCCTGAAGCTCCAGGGACCACGTGGGCCTGGGCTTCGGTGAGGAGCTGAGACCTTCAAGCTCCACTTTCACTGCAGAGAGTGAGTCCCCGAGGGAGAAGCTCTGGGCCAGACTGAGGCAGAGTCGTGACTGCTCTACCTGGCAACAGGCCCAGAACGCACAGCCTTGCTGGGCTAGTGCCAGACGGGCTGAGCTGGACACACAGCCAGCAGCCCAGGGCATCAGAGAAGCATTTGATGGACCCTCAGTGGGGAGGCCTGGCTTAGGGAAGTGCAGCCATGGGAATGGTGTGCATTTGTAGAATCTGAATGTGAAGTTATAACTGTCAGATTCTTTTCCTCCCAGAGAACATCACTGCTAAAGCACACAGTGACATTTGCATGTCTTTTAACATTTTTTCTATGGTCAAAATATACCATATATATGTATAGAATTCTCAAAGAATAAATATAAAATATACTTGAAAAAATTTTAATATTTTTACTTTTTGACAATTTTATACATGTGTACACTGAGTTGGAACCTTTCAACTGTTTTTGTCCTCACTCCCCTCCCTCTCTCCTTCCAAAACACTTTCTCCCAACAATCCCTCTTTCTTTTTTTCTTTTGAGCCTATGAGTTTAATTTCATTAATTCACTTATTTGCTCAGTCGATACACAGCCTAGATGCATTTATTGATCGGTGGGAGAGCTTGTACCAACAGCTGCATAGACTTGTCAATATTATATGGCTTGCAGTGACAAAAGGCTTTAAACAAGGTTCAACTCCCAAGGGGTCAGGAATGTCCAGAAATTATAAACAAGCATTTATATGGATAGAAAGTTCTTATGTAAAACTTCATAAACTGCTCAAAGGAACCAAGGGACATGCTGGGGCCTGGGATAGCTCTGTCAACATGACACAATTTGGAATCACCCAAGAAGATAATCCCGGTGAGGGACTGTCTAGGTTAGGTGGTTTCATGGATGTGGTGGAGGAATTTTCTTGATTCCATTCATTGAGGTGGGAAGACCTGCCCACTGCGAGCATCATCATTCCCTAGGAACAGGTCTGTAGTGTGTAAGAGTGGAGAGAGGGAGTCTGTTGGACATAAATCACTGTTCTCTTGACTGTGGATGTAATGTTACTGTCTGCTTCAAGATCCTGCTGTTTCGACTTTCCCACGAGGATGGACTGCAACCTGGAATCATGATCCAAATAAACCCCTTCTCCCTCAAGTTCTTTTGTTGGGGTATTTTGCCATAATAACAAGAAACGAGACTAAGACAGACACCAACGGGGAGGCCCGTATCTTGGGTTTTGTTTTTGTTGTTTCTTTGTTTGTTTGTTTGTTTGTTTCTATAACAGAACCTCTGAGATGCGTGATTTACAAAGAAAGGAGGTTAGCATGGTTCATGGTTCTAGAGGTCGGGATGCCCAGCAGTTCTGTCAGGTTGCACTGGGCAAGGATCTCCTGGTACATTGGCTCATGACAGCAAGCAGCCATGCAGTTGTGTTCAGAAGAGGGAGAAAACAGAGCCGCCAGGCTTTGTAAGCAACATGCTTCCAGAACAACGAATCCAGCCCCTTGAGAGCAAGACGAGAACTCTCAGAAAGCACTCATTCCTTCCGAGAGCCATGTCGCCTCTTACGTGCTCCAGCTGCCCATAAGGCTGCCATGGATGCCAGATTCCAGCAAGAGTTTCGGAGGAAACAAACAATACCCAGTTCCCCAGCATCTGGGCTCTGACTCAGCTCTGCTCTGATGTCTTTCCCACTCAGTGTCCTGAGGCCGCTTGTGTAATAGCGCATGCTGCGATGATAGCTCCAGTGTCACCAGATTTCCTGTCCCGAACATTGTGGTCTATGCTGTTGGATAAGGAAGCAAAGCCCACAAAGGCAAAGGAGAAAATCCACAAGGACCACGCGGAGAACTTCATTATTCCGAGCAGCTGGTTTAAAAGCCCAGCACACGTGCCTCAGGAAACCTGAGCTTAAGTTAGTTTTGGCAAAGCCAGTCACATTTTGCAGCCAGTTAGCTTCTGTGAGCTGTACTTTTCATCATTCATAAAACATTAGAATGTTGGTACTGTGATAATAAAGTTTACTGAGCTCTTCCTGAATACGGGCGCTAAGCTCATCCCATAAAGTAAGTATTTCAAATCACTCTTACCAAAGAGGGGAATTCCATACAGTCCAGCAGGGAGCTAGCAGCTGTGGTCCAAACTCAGGTCCAAACATAGACTAAATTTTTCTTTTTCTTTCTTTTTTTTTTTTATTTTTCTTTTTTTGATTTGTCCTCTGTCTGAACTCTGTGGCTCTTGTTATTGTCCCACTGAGCCTGTACGAACTTCTCATCAGAAATGTTTTGCGAGATGCCTTTGTTTTCTTTCTGCTTTCAGGGACCAGAACACCCGAATCCCGGGAAGAGCTTCAGTGCCCGTGGCTTCCCACGCCATTGCTACCTTCCAGACAGCGAGAAAGGGAGAAAAGTAAGAGCAGATGTTCTGTAGTAGGGATAGGGCACTTCATTTTTGTTTCTGCAACTCACAGACCAGAGAGAACTGGTTTCTTTTGACTTTGTGTATATGCAATAACAGGTCATATTTGAGTCAACCATGGGTAAGAATGGATATCATTACCATGTTGTTTTGTTCGATATTTTTTTTTCAGCGAAGCGTGCATGTGTGCATGTGAGTGTTCCTGTTTGTGTGTGTACAGTGTGTGCCTGTGTGTGTGTGTGTGTGTGTGTGTGTGTGTGTGAATGCACATTACATGTGTATGATACCTGTGGGATTACAAGCATTTGTGTGCCTCAGTATGTGTATGGAAGCCCCAAGGACAGCCTCCAAGGGTCAGCTCTCACTTTCTGTTTTGAGGCAAGGCCCCTTGTTTCTTGCTGCTGCCTTGCCTACCCCAGGATAGCTTGCCTGAGGGCCTCCACTTCCCACCTCCCCACAGGAGTGCTGGGATTACAGCTGTGCCCCCGCTGCATGGAATTTTTAACATGGGGATCTGAATTCAGGTTATCAGGCTGGCAGAGCTGGTTCTTTCACCAACTGAGCCATCTCACCAGCCTGATTAGAATGTTTTTGCAGGTGGTTGGGAGTGGAAAGGCTTTTTTTTTCCCCTCCTCAGAATAATACTGGCAATAGTTTATGTGTTTTAGGATCCTTATCTAGAGCCCTGGTGTTTAAAGCTGATCCTGGGGAAAGACCAGTGTTAACTCCTAAAAGCTTGATAAAAACTCAGAACTGGAACACCTATCACCTTCTTAGGATCCCAGGTTGATCTGCTCTGAACACACACCAAAGCATGAGCAGAATGTTCTGGGATCTTAGTTGGTGGGAGATCATTTTATTGGTTTTCTGGATTCTTTGTGATTCATGATCAGGGTTCTCAATAGTCTAATTGGAACGATGGAGTTTGCAGAATCTTGCCTGATGTCAAGAGTGCTAAAAAAAAAAAAATCCCCACTATTCTCAGGGAAGTGTTGGGGAATGCAAGAGGCTTTTAATCAGCTTCCTTTCCAGAACGTAGACTCTTACTCAACAAATGTCTGTCTTTCTGTATCGAGTGGCTATGTTGCTGTGGTGGGTCAAAGCTCAAGCATAGGTGAGCATATTTGAGTTGTTCTGACACACTACCACAGAAAGTAGAAAGAGTGACTCATAAATAGCAGGTCTTTATTTCTCACAGCTAGGAGGCCCATGATCAAGGTGCTGGCAGAGTCAGAATGTGGCAAGGATTCAGTGCCTGCTCATAGACAAAGCCTCTTCTCTGTGTGTCCTCATGAGGGAGAAAGGGCAAGAATTCTCTTCCCGCCCTCCTCTTTTGAGCCTGTTAATCTCATTCATTGACATTCATTCTCATGACCTAATAAGCCCCAGAAAGTTCAGTATTCTAATACTCATCTTGGAGGTGGTGGTGAGAAGGTCCCATGAACTTAGGGGTGTACAGGCATTCACCCCCAGACTCCCCATGTGTCTCTCTGCTTTGGAAGCCAGGCTAAAGTGTTTACAAGAAACCTAAATGAGACCTCTTAGGGTGGTCCTAAGGGGCATCTGAGAGGATTGCAATTGATAAGAAAAACTCTAGACCACAGGAATACAGGAAGGTAGGGAAACTTCACGGTAAACAAAATTAACAGTTTGAGGTTCCCAGAAAATAGGAAAATATTCCTACCCAAGGTCATATATATCCAGCCCTTAAGCCTGGCTTATTACTGTTTTAACATTCTTATTGGAAATATTTCAGTCTAACAGAAATAGCTCCATGTCAACGACCTGACACACAATGTTAATTGTGCTGGAATTTTTGATTCTCAGCTGGCCAGAGGTTTCAAGCAGACAAGTAGGAGCTTCCATTCCCTCCCCGTAACTCATAATATGCTCTATATTTCTGTCCTGTTTCAATGTCAACGGGAGTGGTTCTATTCTGTCCTTCCAAGGAGAAAGAGGATAGTTTGTAACAAAGAACCAGTAATATCAAGAAAGATGCAGTATCCCAAGAGTCAGAATTGAGGCAGGCAACTGTTTTCCAGCAAGAAACAAATTTCTGTGTCTCACTCCAAGGTCTCCAGATAAATGTCTCCACTGGAAAGCCTGCTGTTAAGACTGCAACCATGGTGCGGTTGGTAAAACACTTGCCCAGCACTTGTCGCCAAACTCCTTACACATGCCTGAAATGCCAGCACTGGTGTACGGGGTCACCCTTTGCTACTCTGAGGCCAGGCTGGGATATAGGAGAAGTTCTCAGACAAGCACAAGGCTATGCTCGCCTTGCTGAGGGCTACTCTCCTTCTAGACCTTCCTCTTTATTGAAAGGCAGACAAACCCCACGTCCTTGCTGGGTCACACTTTTAGTTCTTCCACTTACCAATGACGGTTCAGTGAGAGGCCTTGTCTCAAAACAAAATGGCCAGCGTCCACTCCAGTAAACCACACAGCTTCACCGAGTTAGCTTCACCGAGTGCCCTCCAAATGCCTACACATACAGTTGTGTGTACCCAGACACATACACATGCACACAACCCTTGTGTGGGTGATACCAGTGCCATAAATAAACAGAACTCAGAAAGACATTTGAAGTGGTTGGAAGCTATGCAGGTATTCAGTGACAGAGCCGAGATTCGATCTATAACGCTCAGAGTCCAATTTCAAATCTTTCTCTTCTGGGTTGCTTAGAGCGTCTCGACTAAAGAAGGGTTGGGAGCATTGGGGAACAGCTCCACCGTCTGACGATTGGTGTGTGACCAATACTGAACAACTTTCTGTGGTCTCTCACCCCGGTTGCCCTAGGTTCTGAAGTTGCTTCTAGTGGCCTGGGATCGCCGTCTCATCTTTGCCATTGGAACCTCCAGTACCACGGGCGAGTCTGATACTGTCATCTGGAATGAGGTGCATCACAAGACAGAGTTTGGCTCTAATCTCACTGGCCATGGCTACCCAGATGCCAATTACCTGGATAATGTGCTGGCTGAACTAGCTGCCCAGGGTATCTCTGAAGACAGCACTGCCCAGGAAAAAGACTGAGGTGGGAGGGTACTGGGGACCACAGAGAAGGAAGCGGAGAGAGTCCAGGTTGATACCTTACCTCCTGACTCCCTCATTCCACTTCTTTGTACTTGCCCCACCTCTCATCCCTCTCAGCCACAGAGGGAGCTAAATTAAGGTGATGTCATTCATAAACTTCATCCAATGCAAATGGGACGTGGGATGAGGGCCACCTTCTTTCTGTCCCCCTGGAGTTGTCAGCACTAGGTAGGCAAGAACCTGCACCTCTCCCCACGCTAAGTAGGGGGTATGGTCAGCACACATGACATATGGGCCGCGGTGGGTCACTCCACTCCCTGGCCTTGTGAAGCCGAGATCGCTCACCTCGGCTGGCTTCTTGCTGCTTCCGCTCTGTTTTGAGAGCAGAGTGTCTGCTTTTCTTTTCCTTCACCGGCGTCAGGGAGCTCTCACTGTGCAAGACTGGGGAGAGGTGGGTGACCTGCTGCAACCTCAGAAAATGGCTGCCTGGCCGTAGAGTAAGGAAGCAGTTCATGCTAAGACGGACGGCGTCGAAGCCTCCGGGAGCTTGTTCAGCTCTCGTTATATATAGTCCCTGGCTTATCTAGGCCCTCTCGTCCTGCTCCCACTGTTGACCTGTCCTGTAGGCATCTGGTTCTTTCGAGTGGATGGAAGGACTCAGGGATTCCTCTCTGGGGTGGCATCCTATGATGCTGTTCCAACGCCTCTCTGATCAAATCAGAGCCTGCATCCCTCTGAGCATCTGCACTATCCTCAGGGAGAGGAGCCCATAGCCTTTTCCCCAACTCATCTCAAACCAGCCCAGTCTCATCAAGTCACTGTGAGTTGGAGCCCACGCTGGGCTCTTTGTCATCCATGTATGTGCATATGTTTGTGTGGGTGAATGCTCTTTACTGGGCCAAGCTGTTGGGAGAGCCCCATCATGTGTCTGAATCCTTTCTCACATGCCAAATCCCAGTGCTGTTGGGAACCCGACAGTAAAGGGTTAGCCCTTCACTCTTCCCACCCTTTGCCAGCCCATCTCACGGTAAACTTGGACCCTGATAGATACAGACTGTACTTGGGAAGATGTGTTGATACACGAGCTAGATTGACCTCTCTCTTTCTTATTAATGTTAGATCCAAGCCAGCCTCCATCCACGCTTGTTTATATGAGAGCTCACTGTCCGCAGATTTGCTATTGAACCCCTTTCTCCAGCCCCCATTGAGGGCAGGCTGACCAAATGCATGGTGGCGAAAACCTCTTCAGTTCATTCCTAACAGTCAGGAACACATTCTGGGCCTCTTTAGCCTGCATCTGGGGAGGTGTCCCAAAATCCAGTCTATCCCCAACATCTCCTCACCTATGGCTCCATTAAAGAATGGATTAGGTAAGTATCAAGTAAGAGAGAATGAAGAATCAAGAAGGGCCAATTTTCCCTGTGGAAGTGGGTCCTTTCACCTGTGTGTCTGGGGAAAGTTCCTCTGGATACTAATTTGAATTTATATACCATGTTTTGAGGGTTTCAAACACACACACACACACACACACACACACACACACACAAAGTTCATAAGATTTGAAAAGTTTTAATGCTTGGGAAAAGAGAGAGAGAAAGAAATAAAACAATCTTCCACAATGGTACTTAAGTTAGAACTGGAGTCCACACTTTCATGACACCCTGCCCGGAGGTGCCTCCTGTTGGGCCACCAGCATTATTGATATCATTGTTGTGGCCAGTTGAATCACCCAAGTGTCCCCACCCCAGTCCCTTTTACTCTGCAAACGGCTAATGGAACTTTAATCACCTCCCACTAGAGGGAGCTGTGGAAGGAGAGAAGGCTCTGCCATCTTAGTCCAGCCCCTTCTATCAATGGGAGGCCATTTTGTCTCACTCAGACTGCGGAGTTCACTGCCCCTTGGGGAAAACTCCTGCTACAGTAGAGAAAGAAGCTTCAGGACTAGATAGAAGGCACATATGCACAGAATTTAAAGTCACGCCCATGCCTTTTATCAGGTTTCCTCATGTCAGAGATTGAGGGCTTATAATCATAATCATTTTTACCCTTTGTTCTCTTGTTACCTACCTGCCATACCTCTTGGCAACAGGGAGGAGAAGATAGACTGGGAGTCCGTGGGTAGGGAAATGAAGCCATGGGAAATGAGGAAATGAAAACAGGCTCTGAGACGTGGAAATGGCCAGCGGGGGATGTTTTCATGAAGCAGAGGCGGTATGAGCAGAAAAGGGGTAGCAAAGGCAGAAGGAAGAAGACATCTAAGGGAGGGATTGTTCTAGGAGAAATACCATTTTGAGGGTTAGTCCTCATGCCTTCTAACATTTCCCCAGAGGACTTTGAAATGCCTGTGCCTCACTTCCCTCTTCTTTGAGGATGCTCAGAGGGGCCACTTTCCCCTCGTGCTTCACTCCTTCAATTTTCTGGTCTGATAGAACCTTGGAACTCTCAACAGTGTTTCAGTCAGTCAAAACAATGGTGACTATCTTGCTCTTTCTCTTGTGCTAACCCAAAATGTTACAGAATTGGTTCCAATGAGATTAGGCCCTGGGGACCAACTACTTTGACCCAGAGAGTTTTTCCAAGAGAAGCTCTGATGTGCTCTCCTTGACCAAGCAGGGGACCCCATGCTTTTTCTTTCACCTTCTCAGCACCAGCAGCCATGTTCTCCCTCCCTGAGACTCCGGGGATGACAAATGGGATTGGAGACACACCTTGTGAGATGCTGATCCCTCGGAAAGCTATGTGCTGTACCTGTGGTTGTCTGTGCCTTTGTGTTTTCATTCCCCTTCTCCCTTTTGTAAGATTCTCTGTGATTTTATACTTGGTCAAAAGTACTTGTCCTGGTATCACAGTGCTGTGTGCATGAGAGGATTGGGAGGAGGCTGGCGTGGCTCAAGAAAGAACCATTCCCCATTTGCTTGTTGGTGGTCACTTATATGTCAGTGGGGGTTTCTGGGAGAGGGCTGGTGGATGTCCAGGTGTCAGGTGTTGTGTTTGTAACTGCTGTGATTTGAAGTTCCTGGTGTTGTTCTGTGGGAGGACATCGCCCCCTGGTGCTCATGAGGTGTATGTGCAGAACAATAAACTGCAAATGAACAAGCACAGACTGTTGTTCCTCCTGAGGGCCTGCTTTTGTAGAAGTGCTTTGGCACGTGTCTCAGAGGCATGTGGGTTACTTCCGCTATCTGTGGGTAACCTCAGTCCAGCTAGCTAGCTAAAGGGACGCTCCCCTTTTCTTTATTTTCTAAAGATTTCCATATCTCTTCTACCCGCACGTTTGACCTGGCTTGACTCTGGGTTCCTCCCCAAGAGACAGACCACATAGCAAGGGGGAAATGAGTGTGTGAACTTGGGGACAAAAGGTTATCTTGAAAAACACGGACATTGACTTCTTGCATTGTGGGGGTGATGCATGTGCGTGTGATGCCTTACATGTCAGGGGATGAAAGAGAATCGGGGTACATATGTGTGAGAGGATGCGTGTGGGGGGGGTGAGCGTGTGTGTGAAGATCTAATGGTCTTTGTACATGCATACTGAGGCCAAAGGTTGACATCAAGTATCTTCCACTACTCTCCGCCACCTTATCCTTCAAAGCAGGTCTTCTCAATGAACCTGAAAATGATCGTTTTGGCTAGGAGAGGCTGATGAACCAATGAGCCCCAAGAGCCCCTGGTCCCTTCCTGCTGCTGCTGCTGGGGTTATGGGTTCATGCCACTGTGCATGCTTTTACATGTTTGCTGGGGATGTGTACTCAGATTCTCACGCGTAAGTAGCAAGCACTTTACTGAGCCATCTCCTCAGCCCTGAACGCTGACCACTTAGAGGTCCCTTCACTTTCAGGCAGTTTTTTTCCCAAGTAAATATTTATTATGAAGCATCCCACTAAGTATAGGAACACAAGAACAAGAAGCAAGTGTCCAGCTTCTTTGTTAACAAACTGTCTCCCTCTCTCATACCTCATAGAGTGTGGCTTTCTCAGAAACCAGCCCTGGTCTTTCGGCAGACCTCAGTCTTAGAAAGTCGGAACTCGGCAGAGCCCAGGAGCCCCACCCAGTGCTTAGCTGTGCGCCTGGGGTGTGAACTGGAAACCCTTATATTCTACCTTCATACAGATGAACACCAGACAGAACGTTGATGAGTACACTCTTTAATGCATATCTACACACATTTTTGTTGTTGTTGTTAGTAGAGTTACATGTTTATGGAAGAAATGTTAAAAAACTTCAACAGGAAGCTTGTGCATAAAAGGTCTGAGAGTTTTCTGCTGTACCTTGCTTTGCAGACTCAGTGATCCTTAAAGAATTTATAGAGGGAAGCCAGTATTTTCAGAAAGCTGATTGGCTTGGATGAAACATTTTAAAAAAATAAAAACAAACAAACAAACAAACAAAAAAACCAAACCCACAGAGTACACAGAGGTTAAGGAGAACATTTTAATGCTCAAGAGGCAGGTTTGGTGGACAGGTTATGCAGCCAGCAGCCCCATGGCTGAGAGTTAGGAGGGCAGAGTTCAAATTCAGCTATTCACCAAGCTGTATCTTAGATAGAAACAAATGAATAACGTCCGCCTATTCCCCTTGAAGCTCTTCAGGTGGGCCTACTGTGTGCATGAACCCCTGATTGGAAACATTAAGGAGAGAACACATCATCTTTCATAGAAGATAGCTCACTGATGATGTGCTGTGGTGAATGGATACATGATTGCTAAAGAATCGGTGGAGGGATTTCCATGTTGCAGAGAATTAAATCAGATATTAAAATGGAGAGGAACCCCGAGTATTGCCAGGTGTGTCAATCATGCACCCTGACAGATCCCCCTGGAAGCCACCAGGGGACTGAAATACATGTTACGGATGGTTCTGGGTGCCTTTTCCCGTTAACGCAACGACTTACGTTTTTGTGGGTTTTGTTGTTGTTTTGGTTTTGGTTTGGTTTTCATTTTAGTCACACGAGCCCTCTTCCTAAGCAGTGTAAAAAAGCAAAACCTAAAGGGCTAGAAGACGGCACTTCCTTTAGTTTTAGGAAGGAAGGAGTACTTAATGAGAGGCTTGTTTTAACTTTTTTGTTTTTTTTTTTACCCGAGGAAAAATAAAAGCTTCGTGTTTGAATGTTGAGGGGTGTTCATGTGGATCTATCTGCACCCACACTTGTGCTGGACAGGAAGGATAAAGGTCACCCACAGAGAGTCAGGGGTTATATTTTAAACAGAGGAGCATAACACCGTAATTTTGATCTATCCGAAATACAGCTCCATTTGGTTCCTCGCTTATTCAATGCTTCTTGGAACACTGGCCTCGTCTTTAGAACCCCAGTTTTTACCCTCAATTTATTACTTGTTTCCCTACTGTTCCTTCATCCTTCACCCCACCATAGAAAATTATAAGTTCAAATATTTTCTGAGGGCTTGTTAACATTGTTCACACTGACCTAGAGTAAGTTAAGTCCCAGCTCTGGGGGAAGTTGGGAAGTGGAATTTGTGAAAGCCTCGACTTTCTTCTCACATGCTTGGGAAATGACTCAGAGAAGATGCTATAAATCAGCACTGAGTCCTTTACAGCTAAAGAGTAATGTCCATGAAGACCTTCTGTGGCATTTCAGGGTCACGTTTGTCTCTAGGTTTGTGAATCCCAAAGAGCATCTTTAAAAACTCAGTGGAAGAAATAACATACTTACAGCACAGACCTCTTCAGCTCCCAAGCTAGAAAGCCTTTCGAATTCAGACTAAATGCACAATCTCCAAATCCAGTCTCTCCACACCTCCTCTTTTCATGCACACGGATTCAGGTCAAGACACCATGAGAATGGACACACACACTCCTCCATGGCTTGGTCCCACTGCAGCTTTTCCGCATGAGTCATTCCCCTCCCTAAACCTTGTTCAAACAGCCCCTTTAATTTCCTGGTACAGAGGCTTAAACAAGTCCCACGGTTGTAATGCCTGCTTTCCATTGCAACTGGCCCTTTGGTACTTAGGAAGGCAGAAGCAGAGAAAACCCAGTGAAAGCTGTGCTTGAAGCTGTGGCTGGAAATGACAGAAGTCATTTCCTTTGGAGACAGTTAAGCTGGACTTGGATCCTGTTCTCCGTCAGGGGCTGATGCATCTTTTGCTAAACTTCCAACCAGGCTCTCTCGCTCCTCGATTGCTCGGTATTCTTTCTTCTTGTTCTTCCGAACACCATAGATGGCCAGGGCAATGGCAACCCCTAATGCAATCATGACTCCCAAAGTGATTCCAGCAGCTTGCCCTCCTGACATGCCACTACTGTCCCCGTGGATGACTGTCATGGCTCTGTGAAGCTCCGCAGGATCTCCCAGCTTCCACTGGTTGGTCTGGGGATCCTTAATCCAGGATCTGGCTGTCTCACTGCTGGTCACTATGACAGTGTTGGTGGCAACTTGGCTTATGAGGGGTGGCTTGGTGTAAGGTGGGAGCCTGACAGGAAGCAGGGACCCTCCTGTAAAGATCCCAGCCTTGACACAGTAAGACACCTGGCACCCATCACTGATAACAGCCAGGTGTTGGCTGAAGCCCCCAGGACACTTTTTCAGAGATGGTGCTCCTATGTCTTTGGATGTTTCAGAAGCAACCAAGGGGTTCCCCATTATACAGCTGAAGAACCCACCAAAGGGAACTGAAAACCTGTACCCCAACTCATAATCCAAAGAAACACATACCTTGAGGTTTTCAAACAGATTCAGTGGGATGCATCCAGCTGGGCATGACTGTGCATTTGTCATAGGGTTGATGCTCTTGTCAGTGAAGACTCCCCCAAAGAGAAGTCCTGAGTTTTCAGGTACTTGGCCAGTGGCTGCACACCAATAAGCCCTAAATTCAGCTTTGGCCACTCGGAACACATCTTCACACACTGTCTTACAGAAGATCTTGAGGGTGCATTTCTTTTTACATTCCAGACGACTGTAACCCTCCTCGTGGGTCTGAGACAGCAAATGGACAGAGGTGTAGCCAGAGGGACAAGAGAAATCACCAGTGAGCAGATTCCTCTGCTCCAGGGTGTGGCAAAGGGCATCCCCTGACAGTTCAGTGCATTCCTGATAAACTCCACCAAAAGTGAAGTTGGTTACTTTCTCGTCACAGGAGCCATCGTCCATATTGGCTTGAAAATTGAAGTTGGGGGAGTCGACATTTGTGCAGCCAGGGTGGGTGTTGAAAGTGTAATAGTGTTTCACAGCAGTTTCTACTGTCTTGGACAGCTTCTTCACCAAGGGGGCGGGCAAGCCAAGCAGCTTGTCAGGCTTGATGAAGAAGTGCAGAGGCAGGCCAGCGCGGTCTATTGCCACCAGGTGGTTAGTGATGCCCTTCTGCCAGGTTTCTAAGGTGATGCCTGGGTAGAACGGAGTGCCTCCAATGCTCTGCACCCTGGAGTTGGTTCTGTTAGTAAGATAACTCTTGGTCAAAGTGTTGTGGGTGATGTGGTCTTCCTCAAGTTTGAAGTTCACGATGTTTAAGAAGGCAATCCCAGCAGAGGCAGTCACAGTGCTCTGGCTATTCTGGTTGTCCAGGAGGTAAGAGGACCTGATGTGATCCTCCTGGACCAGGGCAGCCCCAGCATCTACACTAGTGATTACATGTGTGCCGTAGTTGAGGACCAAGAGTTCTGCCAGGTAGGTGGCCATCTTCGTCTGGTTTTTCTCTAGTTGGTCACAGATTTCCATAAGTGCGTTTATAAACCCCAAGCTGAGTTCTGAAGTTGGACTGCTTTTGACCGTGTAGATCCGGTTTCTAACCTGAACCCTAGTAGTTACAGCTTGGTCCTTTACTTGAAGTGTCTTCATCCTTTGGAACTCAGTGGAGAATTTGCCGTTGACTTTGGAGAAAAGGGAGAGCTCTGCATTAATGGAAAATGAAGTGGTGCTCTCGTAATTCACCCAGGATTCCAGGATTTCTGAGTTCATCTCCAGGTTGCTCTCCTTCTGAGGAACAGTGAAGACCTCATCGGGGATGATGTACTGTCCATCTTCTGTGGTCTTACAGTTGGTGTATGTCAGTTTCAACACCCGTCCCATGTCTATATTCCTCAGGTTATCCCAACCTCCTCCTGGTAGGACCTCCAAGACAGGTAGTTTCAAGGCATCCTTACATATTTGAAATCTAGTCTTATCCGTCTCTCCAAGAGGCTTGTCTACTTCAGCATGTGCTATCATGGTCCAGATAAGGACCATGGCTATGAAGCTGTTCATGGTGCAGACAGTTGCAGCCATATTCCAGCCCCAAGCATTCACCAACAAGTCTGGGGCAAAGAGAAAGAGGGGAAAGAAAGCAGATGCTGAAACAGAAATGTCTACAGTTCTCCTAAAACCACCAGTTCCTCTTTATGCTGCTCTAATCACAAAATAGAGAAATGAAATCTGGTTGGAATATTGAGAGCTTTAGGTCCTTGTAAAACTTATTCTACACTGGATATGCAGACATACACTGTAGCAATCATTCCCCTGTATCCTCCACCCTGCCTTTCTTCTGTTGCTGAAGTGGTGGGTACCCAATAAAAGCATGGATTCAACACCTTACCTCTTCTCTATCAGAAGGCTTTGGTCTGGCTTTTCGTTCACTCTGACCGATTTCAAAATCTGCCTGACTATTCTCTTGGGGAGTCAAGTTACTAGTTTCATTTTACTGGAAAGGCAGGAGTTAGCAGCAACTTTGTGCTCATTTGCATACCCCGCCCCCCCCATTAGGCAGGTTACTCTGTGCCAAGGACAAATCTTAGATATCTCATTGGCACTCTGAACGTCGGGGGCTGTCGTCTGAGAACTACAGGGTAAAGAATCTCAGACACATGTTTTGTGAAGTTTCATTGTTACAAACTTTTTTTTTTTTTCAAACTCTTACAGTCTTGGTTTGGAGATGGAGTTTTCTGGGGCTGAACTCAACAGTGTTCCATTTGCCGTATGCTGGGAAACCTTAGCCTGGATTGTCCTGAGCACACAGGGTGAGGGTGAGGGCTCCCACACTGCGCTGTTTTTCTCTTCTCAGATAGAAATATTCGAGAAGAGAAAAGGCCCCGTTATAAATTTTAATTTACTCAAAGCATACAGTGACCCAGGAGCGCATGTGCGCACTTTTGCCTCCCCTGAGAGCGCCATCTTAAACTAATCAGCAACTGACCGTACCTTTAACTTTCCCATTACTGAGTATAGGTAATCGGCACAGACGCATAAAAAGGGAAGCTGTCTCTTATTACTCAGGTTAAAAGTATTAAAGTTCATTTCTTACATTGCCAGGAAAACATCATCTTATGAGTGGTTGTTTTTTTTTTCCCCCTTGGCGCCCCCACCCCCCTTCTTTTCGGCAGGCAGTGATACTAGCTCCTTTAGATCTGTAATTTAGGGAGGTGTGTTTTGTTCCAGTAATCAAGTGTCATGATTAAGGGAGGCTTGGATGAATTACAGGGTTGGAACAATTGAAGTGGTCTTGGTACATTTCGCTGGCAGCCTGGGACTCTGTAACCGAAAACAGATCTTCACGTGACGTTCTCTTAACAGCCCAGATCTTTCTGTGAGCAAGATGCACACCTAAGAGTTTAAAAGCAGAATCACGTTTCAGCCACAGGTTAGGGCTGTCAGCTGTGTACAGGCTGTGAGGGTCCCAAGGAACTGAGTTCTCTCAGGCTGCCTGCCATTGAGACAGCAGAGGAACAAGCCTGCTGTCCACAGACTGAGTTTCCCTAGTCACTATTCAGGCCACAGTGGTATTCTGTAAATCCAGAAAGGCCTCACTGTAGGGCCGTTCATGCCACGGTGATTAGGGAAACTGACTCACACCAGCCTCCAAGGAGGAATGAATTTGTGTACAATGGCCAAGCTATACTAAGTTAGAGAAGCCAGCCCAGGCACTGCAGAGAGTGCTCTAATTCATATGCCATCAGGGCTAAACATTTATACCTCGAGAGAGAGAAAGCCCAGAGTTAAGAGGCTCTGTTGAACACCCAATAACTCAGTACTCGAAATACCTCAGTATTTGCACTCATCTTTCTTAACTGGTTTGTGCACAGTCATTTGAAGACAGGGTAGCAATTTCTCCTTGTTCTCTCTTTTCTAGATCCTGCTGAGGGCTGGGGATGTGGTTCTGTGGGTGCAGTGTTCATTGTGCAAGTTTGGCTCCTCAGAGCACGCCTAAAATGGGCACCTAGCAGTGCATGCCTAAGTCCCCAGTGCTGGAGGGTCCAAGAGCCTGCCAGCTGGTGATTCTATTCAAGATGGTAAGCTTCAGGTTCAGCAAGAGACCCTGTCGAAGGAAGGAAGGAAGGAAGGAAGGAAGGAAGGAAGGAAGGAAGGAAGGAAGGAAGGAAGGAAGAAGGAAGAAGGAAAGTGGAGAAGAAATTCAGGAAAGATCCTGATGTCAACCTCTGGCCTCTACATGTGCCTGCATGGGTGAGCACATCAGCACATCCACCTATCACCCACACAAATGCACACACACACACACACACACACACACACACACACACACAGCGCGCGCGCGCGCGCGCGAGAGAGAGAGAGAGAGAGAGAGAGAACAGTAAAAATAAACAAGAGATCCTGTTGAGAACTTGACATCCTGAAGTGAGAGAAGACAGGCGAAGTAAGCATAAGACAATTCTAGATTCTAGTTCTAGTCTTTATAAATTGCGAAACCTTCTTTTGCTTTTTTTTTTCCTTTTTCCTTTTAGTAGTTTTCCACTCTACCATTACAAGAAATTGAAGAAATTATATGACAAAATATTCCACAGCCAATAATGAGGAATCACTGTGTTCTCATGATGTGTATTAACAACAACAGGCCTTCAACATGACCTTAGATATGGTCAAATATATAAAGTTAGAAGCTTCAACACCAACCCATTGACAGTGATTATTCTGGTCAATAGAGCTTACTGAATAAATTTTTTTTTTTGCGCTTAATTTTTCAGAGATTCTTTGATTTCCTTGCTTTGTCAACAATGAAAATGTCTTACCTATTTGAGTTGATTTTTTTTTTTTTTTTTTTTTTTTGCTGAGCATTTATTAAGTACCAAATAACAATGGGTATCGCTTTGTACTCAGTAAAATAATTATAAAAATTATAAAAATACATATTTGTGTTTTTAGATTTTATTTTTGAGATCATAATATAAATACAACATGTTTCCTTTCCCTTTCCTCCCTATAAACTGTCCCCTGTACATTTTCCCACTCTCCTTCAAGTTCGTGGTCTCTTTTTTCACCGATTGTTATTATAAGTGTGTATGTACATACGAATATGTCCCTAAATGTGACCTTCTCAGTCCATATAACGTTCCTTGTATGTATCCTTTCAGGACTCAGCCGTTCGCCGCTGACAAACGGATGTGCTCTTACTCCTTGTAAAGCATCACGTTGTTTTCGGCATTTTCCTGTGCCTGGGGCCGTTGAACACAAAGATTTTATGATTTCTTTGCTGAAGGGAAGTTCTCTTTTCAGCGGTTGGGAAACAATGAAAAGAGAAGTGAAAATGGTGAGGATTTAGGGCAGCACCGCCATTTGCATGCCAGGCCAGGAAGGTGGGGCACGGGAGGAACAGAGACGAGGACATTGGTGCAGGAGGTCGCTAGCACATCTCACCCCCGTTTTTCCTGTCTTACCCTTTCCAGCAATCTTCTCTGTTTTTCTCTTGTGCTGAAATACGCCTGCGAACACACATTCTCTCTAGCTCGCTCTGCTGAGGGAGGGAAGTGCCGGGGCTAACCACTGAACTCTGGCCTCCAGCACACAGAGGCGATTCTTCCACAAAAGGTGTACAGCTCGGGTGCTGAAAAGCAATTTCACTTCCTCCGAGGAGCCCCAGAGGGAAGTCGCACAAGCCTGCTCTCTTTCTCAGTCTGGACATGTGCTCCGCTTCTGACATGGTCACGAGGGGCGAAGCCCTGATTCATGTCTGAGGTTCACTTCTGTGTGGGCTTGGGCGCGTTCAGGTATTTCCAACATTCACACGTCACCAGAGATCTGAGAAGCCTTCATTAGCCGGCATCAGCCCATGCGGTATGTCAGGCGTCTAGGAGACCGTTGCTAAATGCAACCGAAAACCATGACTTTTGTAGGCCGTTTTTTGTTTGTTTGTTTGTTTGTTTGTTTGTTTTGTTTTAATGAAAATGGAGGACCTGAGTGACACAGCACAGCGGCAGTTCTTCATTTCTGAGCGGTTGCCTCTTAACCCTATATTGTGAGAGCTGCTTTGTCAACTCAGAAGAAATTCTTTGCCCCAAGATCGTCTACTGAAAAAGAAGAACTAAGTGTATTATGCTCCCTTTATTCTGAAGGATGAAAAAAACAAGAAGTATGGGGGCTGGAGAAATGGCTCAGAGGTTAAGAGTTCTGGCTGTTCTTCTACAGGTCCTAAGTTCAATTCCCAGCAACAACATGGTGACTCATATCCATCTATAACGTGATCTGGTGCCTTCTTCTGGCCTACAGACACCCACGCAGGCAAAATACTGTATAAATAATAAATAAGTCTTTTTTAAAAGCACATGGGAAATATTAAGTGAGTGCTATGTCAGAATTCGGCAGCCCCAGCCACTTTGTTCTTTTCCTGAGACAGGGTCTCACTGTCTAGCCTAGGCTAACCTGGAATTCTCCGTGTAGACCAGGCTGGACTTGAACACATGGGCCCCTACTATAGTAAAACAGAAGGAAACTATGATGTCTGTTGAAAGAAAAACACAACTCTCAATTCAAAGAGCATAGTTTGTTCTGGGTTCAAATATGAGTGACCTGGAAACAGATTCGGGTCACCCCAACACGGGGGAAGTTAAACACATTTTAACATGTTTTAAAAATGGGAACACCAAGGAGTGGGATGGAGGAAAGCTGCAAAGCCTCGGCTGTACGTCTCAGGGACAACCTGATAACATCCTTAGCCTTTGGGTTGGTGAATGTCAGGGGTTTGTTTCTCCATTCTAGAAAGGAATTTACCTGACAGCCACAAGGTTGAGGTCAGATTGGAGCTAGGCAGTAAATGTCTGTGATGGAGGCCAGAGTTAGCTCAAGACAATCTGGCTCAGGGTATGTAGCATCGCAGTGTGCAATGGGTGAAGTTGTGTCTTTGTTCTGGGAACTTCAATTCACTGAGGGTGGTTTTGGTAAAAATACCACATTTTCAATGAAAAGGCCAAATACAGTTGTGTGCCCCATGGCGCTTGCTAAGAAGGCTGATTCCCAGAAGCTGATAAAGAAGATTCTGAGTAGTCAGGAAGGCAGACTTCAAAGGAGAGAGAGAAAGAGTTGTTAAAACCGTTGAGGGAGAAACCTCTGGTCATAGCAAATCTCACCGTCACAATCCAAATTTGATTTTTTTTTCTTTTTTCTTTGTGTATCTAATGTAGCATTTGTATGTAACATATAATAGCTAATGATAAAATAGTTAAGAACACGGGATAGCCTAAAGCTATAAAGGCAGAAGAAAAAGTTTATTTTTAACCAATCAAAACCTTCTTTTTAAAAAAGACTTATTGGTTTATTTTTCTGTGCACTTGGGGGGGGCACCCTTAGTGTCAGGAAGAGAGTGATGGATGCCCTGACAGACAGATGTGCTGAGAACTGAACATGAATCTTGTGCAAGGCCACCAAGTACTCTTAGCCATGGAGCTATCTCTCCATCCTTACAAAATCTTCTTTTTAAATTAAATTGGCCATTCATTATGTGTCTGCAGCTATGTCTACTCTGTAAAGCGTTTTATTGATTTTTTGCAATATATGACCTGATTTTTTTTTCTTTCAATTTTAGTTTTCTGTTGGCAAACTTGATTTTACAGCTATCATCTTATATGGAGTGGCTGTTTTAATTTTAGGAAATATTGATCTTTAATATCTGAGCTATTATAGTTGTACCCTGTGGATTATAATTGGATCTATCTAATTTCTTGGTATTGTACCAGATTTTAGTTTAGGAAAAAAAAATAAGTTATAGAAGAAATCAGTTAACACCTTAGTATTGCTTTAATTATTCTTTTATTCTTGTAACAAATTGCCATTCCATGTACTAAAATATTATGAGTGACAGGGGTAGAAACTAGAGGTCAGACATGTCAGAAATGAGGATCCAATGGGTTTTGTAGTCATAACCAGAGCTCATTTCTTGTTTTATAACCAGAAAGAAAAACGTTGAAGTCATTTTGTAATAGCCCTCACTTTTTATTGTCAAAATACTGTTTAACTTGTGGGGAGGAGAGCTGGAAAGATGGCTCGGTGGTTAAGAATACTAGCTACTCTTCCAGAGGCCCCAGGTTCTAATCCCAGCACTCATACGACCACTCATAAACTGGCTGTGAGTCCAGTTTCAGGGGCTCTGATGTCTTCTTCTGACCTCTGTGGGTATTACATGTATGTGGCACATTTACATACATACAGTTATAAGCCCCATAAAAATAAAAAAATTGTTTAGTTTTTAAAAAATATTCTTCCTTGTTATAATATTGTATGCCTTAAATATTTATCTATTCAAAAATGAGTTGCCAGAGGAGTCTGAGAGACACCCCGAGTGATACAGATTATTGCCTTTGCCCTCAGTTGTCTTCCATAAAAAAAAGAGGTAAGACACTATTGCTAAAGATACCACACACATTGGACATAGAACTTAGAGGCCTCGATATGGCTCTGCCCTGAAAGCCTCCACCCTGAGGAATAGCTCTTATAGCATCAGAAGGAGCTATGAAAGCTGCCAAGAAAGCAATCAGTTATCCTATCTAGCTTTAACAACCACAAACCACAATGAGCATCATTGCGAGATAGTCTGAAAGTTCCAATAGTAGCACTTGTATGGTGGAGGTGATCAACAGCCACCTTAACTGAACTTCAGGCTCAACTCAATAGGAGAGGATTCACATCAGACACTGGAAACCTGGCCCAACTACCCACACCTGGCGAAACCATGGCACCTAAAGGAGAATTGATGATCCTGGCATTGAGAAAGATATTAGCCAGGAAAAAGAAATGGAAAGTCACATTTTCTAACTTCTAACTGAACTTGAAATACTTCTCCTTATAGCCACAGATAAGCGTAGTTCTCATTCCTCATCAAAGGAGCTTCATTTTGCAGCAGATAGAGACCATTACAGAAAACCACAAGTGGACAAAACACAGAAAACGACAGATTGTGGGACACCCAGCCCCAGTTCATACACCCATCTACACTACAATCCTGACACCCAAGGCCCAAGGGACATTGCACAAGATGGGGCAGGAGGGTGTTGTAAGAGCCAGAGGGCCAAGATGTCTGCGGTGAGATAGTGTCCTCCAAAAAGGAACCAGGAAGAGAACAGGAAGTGGAGGAGTACAGGGAGGAGGGTTTTGGGTCTGGGAGAGATTGGGAGAGGGGTGGGGGGAAGGGGTTGAGTGTGATCAAAATACATTGTGTGAGATTTTCAAAGAACTAATAAAAGTATCACATCTTTCTTTTAAAAAAATGGGCTTTTGAGATATGAAATACCATGAATACTGTGCCACTGGGTGCTGATTGCTTTTTGTATAATTTGGATCAGAAATGTTAACTCAAATCCAAATATTCCTAACAGAGTCAGTTTCTAAAATCGAAGCTATTGTAAGGTAGTCAAATATCTGAATGTGCCATAGGGCTTTTAGAGGTTTCACTTCCTCTTAATGTTTTAAATATTACTAAGAATTTGTAATCTAATTAGTTAGATCCAGTTAATATTCTTTATTATTTTTTAAGAAGGAAGAACTTGATTTAAGAGTTTTGAGTCAGTACACAATAAGGACATTTGCTCAACCATGTTTGTAGCAGCCTTATTTGTAAGAGCCAGAAGCTGGAAACAGCCCAGATGCCCCTCAGTGGAGGAATGGATGCACAAACTGTGGTATATCTACACAATGGAATATTACTCAGCAATAAAAAACAAGGAAATCATGAAATTTGCAGGTAAATGGTGGGAAAAGATCATCCTGAGTGAGCTATGCCAGAAGCAGAAGGATGCACACGGTATATACTCACTCATATAGACATATAATATAGGATAAACCTACTAAAATCTGTACACCTAAAGAAACTAATCAAGAGGGAGGACTCTTGCTAAAATGCTCAATTCCTATCCAGAAAGGCAAAGAGGCTAGACATCAGAAGAAGGAGAAAAGAGGAAACAAGTCAGGAGCCTGACACAGAGGACCTCTGAAAGGCTCTGCCCTGCAGACTATCAATGCAGATGCTGAGACATATGGGCAACCTTTGGGCAGAGTGTAGGAAATCTTAGGAAAGAAGTGGGAAATAGTAAGATCTGGAGAGGACAGGAACTCCATAAGGAGAGCAACAGAACCAAAAAAATCTGAGCACAGGGGTCTTTCCTGAGACTGCTATTCCAACCAAGGACTATGCATGGAGAAAACCTAAGACCCCTGAACAGATGTAGCCCATGGCAGTTCAGTATCCAAGTGGGTTCCATTGTGATAGGAACAGGGACTGTCTCTAACATGAACTGATTGGTCTGCTCTTTAATTTTCTCCCCCCGAGGGGGAAGCAGCATTACCAGGCCACAGAAGAAGACAATGCAGCCACTCCTGATGAGACATAATTGACTAGGATCAGAAGGAAGGAAAAGAAGTCCTCCCCTCTCTGTGGACTTAGGGAGGGGCATGCAGGCAGAGGGTGGAGGAAGGGAGGGATTGGGACAGGAAGAGGGAGGGAACCATGGGGGGGATACAAAGTGAGTAAAGTGTAATTAATAAAGAAAAAAAAGAATGTATAATAAAATTAAAAAGAAAAATGCCAAAAAAAGAGTTTTGAGTCAAAATAGAATTTCCTCAGATGAAGTCACTTTTGGAAGATTTAAAATAAATTTATTGGTGAAAAAGAACTAAAACTTTATATCCAAATTGTACTGAATGATGAGAGACAGTATTTTACAAAGGCAGTGAAAATACTTGTGTCTTTTCAAATATGATGATTTTGTTCAAGTAAGGTAGTGGGTCCAGATAAATAACCAGTTCTAACATGAACATGATTAATGTAAAAACACAGCACCCTCATCTACAGCTTCTCTAAAACCAATATTAATAAGTATCAATTCCATCGGTTAAGGTCACACCAAGCAAATACCCAACATCTTAAATAAATCAAAAATTATCTAAATAAGAAAAGGTGTAAGAAATATAAAAAAATGAAGATTAGTAAAAATATTGTCAGAAGGATTTTTAGTCCAGTCACTTGGAGAGCCCAGTTGCCAGCGTAGTTGAAGATGGGCATAATTTGGCTTCTCTGAAGTCCATGTGGATGTGTTCTCAAAGCTGGCACACGTTTGAGATGAGATGTAGGAATCTCAGAAATCATCTCTCAGAGTTTTACAACACAAAAGTTAGAAGTACCAGGAACAGTCCTCCCTCTCCTGTTAAAGGGGGTCATCCTGTTATTTGTTTGTTTTACTTTTGACAGATTGATTAACTCTCTGCTGTTAGTTCATTTTCAAAGATCTTTATCTTTGAAGGGTTCCTAGTGGACTGAATTTTTCAGGATCACTTTGAAGTCCCTAATAAAATGATATGCTGTCTCCCTTTAATAGAGGTAATTTGTGATTCTTTTACACACACACACACACACACACACACACATATATATATATATATACATATATGCTACTTGGTACTTATTTTATGAGGTACCATAGATATCTTTCAAAGGGGATTAAATCTTAGCTTCATCAGAACTAAGAGAAGTGTGTTCAGCTAAGAAAGCTGAGAGCTTTAGTTAATTTAGACATTTAGTGACTTTTGTTTATTTATCCATCAATACAGAAGATTTAAGATAAATAAACATAATAAAAACTTGTACAGTAGGCCAAATTTTACAAATAGATTTAAACATTCGTTCACAAAATAATTTTCATGATTGTTGTCTAAAGGAACACCCCAAGTCGGAATATTTTTTAATAAATTTTTTTCTACTGTTGAGATAGTGGCTATCCAGCTTTACTCAATAGGAAAACATATAAACAATAGCATTTGGATAAAATGTAATCAAGTTTTAAATAGCCCATTCAGTAAAAGGACAAAAAAATAAATAAAAGCCATGATTATGGAGAGATGGCTAAGTGGTTAGGAACAACAAGCGCTCTTGTTCAAGACAAATCGAAGTGAGTTTGGTTCCCAGCGCCCACGTGGAGGTCCACAACTGTCTGTAACTCCAACACCAGAGGGTTGGGCAGCCTCTGTGGGTGCCACTTAGAAAATAAGATCAGTCAACCTACAACATTTTCAAGAAACTGTTTATTTAATGGAACCTTTGTTCTCTAAGCTAGTTTTTCTGTAAATATTATTAAGAGAAAAATCAGTATTTAAGAAAGCAGTAGTGCTGACTAAATGGAGAATCGGGTACTAGTTCTGCAGAGTACAGGCCTTAGGAACTTTTAATAGCCTTCAATCACAGCAACTGCAAACATGAACATTGTGTCTTAAATATCCGGTGGTTATAAACACCAGGCACAGCAGCGGACTGCTTTCTGCTCTCTTAACAAACTTAAATGAAATGTTTCTCAAAGATTTAAACCTTACTACAGAAGACATGTAGAAATTGCTTTTGTTTTTGAAATAAAAGGGAAGGGGGGGGGCTGCCCCCTGAAGCCATGTTAACGCCTGTGCTGCCGCAGGGGCCATATTGATGAGATGTGCATTGCCACCTGAGGCCGGGGTGATGACCGGGTCTGTGCTGCCTCAGAGGGCCATGTCCCATTTGTGGTCCTTCTACAGCCCCCCAGCCCCCCCGTGTTAGTGCTCTGTGCTGCTGCCAGAAACCATGAGGAAGCCCATGATTCGAGGTCCCGCTGAATGTAAAAGTAGGAAGCTACTTTTGCAGTGATATCCATGACTGCAGACATAGCTGAGAAAGAAGGACATGGAAGGCTTCTGTGACAACCCCTACCCCCACCTCAGCCCTCATCCCCTAAAAAATGTAGGAGCCTCAACAGGAAGCCATCGAAGTGTCACACATTAAAAAGTGTGACAGGGATACTGAAAGGTAGCTCTCCATAGTTGGTGGCTTCTGGAGGGGGTGAGGGAGGGGAAGGACTCAGTTCTATGGAAGGGGCAGGCCACTGAGAGTTTAAGCATGCTCTAGCGAGTGTATAGATAACGCAAACTGGACTTGTTATTTTTCTTTTTAATTTTAATTTTTTATCTTTCTTGGTGGGGCTGGGGAGGCTCAAAAGGGTGGAACAGCAGAGATGGAAGGACTGGAAAATGAGTGTGATGGGGTGTATGGTGTGAATTTTCCAAAGAATAAATAAAAATATGTTGGGGGGGGGGGATCTTTTCCTTTTCATTGGGCATTTCTATTTCCACCCTGTTTCATCTCTGTCACCTTTAGGTCAGCTTTCCTCTACCTTTGTAATAAGCATATAAATCATTTAACAGGCTTTCTACTTGAATGTTTTCTTTTTCTTCCTTAAAGCTGAAGGCACAGAGATTAGTTATTGGCCTAAGCACAAAATAAGAGATAAATTACATTTATGATCTATTGAAACATGCTAAGACTAACTGTAAACCTTAACATACATTTGTAAGAGTTTATGTAGGTTAAGTAGGGTTTTAAATGATGATTTTTTTTCTTTAGTCCCCAAATTTCAGGGTTATGTCTTAACTAGGTTTGACTAAGATAAGGATCTTGAAAAACCTTTTATTTTGTTTTTTTAATGAGGCAGTAACAGTCAAAACTCATCCTGAAAAGTCTGCATTCACATACAAATCAGACATGCCAAAAATAGCAATTCTAGTGCACAATAAATTATAAAAGGTAAGATGAAGTGGGCATAGCATTTAAAAAGTCAGCTATATTTAGAGATCTTTAGGGGCAGAGAGTTTTGCCCCACTTAAAGACAATTACATTATCACGATCCTATATAATACAGTCAGAGTGTACCTCTTGGCAAAACAAAGTGGTTCACAACTCCACCCAGAAGAAAAGCCTCCCAAAAGGATCAAAGGGGAAGTGTGTTGTATATAATCAGATTCCTTTCTTTCTCTCTTTATGAACAAGCCAAAAGACACCTCCACAGGTGTAAACTATTACTATAGCATGGAATTTTTCCCCTTTAAGTTTGATATCAGAAGACACAATAATCTTTTCCTTTGATACAGAATTTGTTCTACTTGGAGATAAGGAAGAGGCAACATTCCAGGATACATCAGAGTAGGGAGTTAACAGTTAAATAGCTCAGAATTTACCTTTGGCTCTGACAGAACCTCTAAGATTTTCTTAATTTCCTACCTGGTTTTAACATCACATTTAAGCTTATAGTTTCTGAAGATCTCTCTCTCTCTCTCTCTCTCTCTCTCTCTCTCTCTCTCTCTCTCCCCAAATCTCATTTCTTTAAATGTATTAAAATTCTAATTAAAATAAGCTGTCCATCTTTAATTCTACTGCCCACCTAGGATTTCTTATTTAGTGCAAGACAAAACAAAAACCCCAAAAACAATTTAGGATAAAAATTCTCCCATTGAGGCAACCATAAAGCCAAATTATTTTTTCTTGTATGCCCTCCATTTCCAAATACTTATGAGCTGAATGATGACGATCATCAAACACGAAGGAAGATGTTCTTCCACAGTTTCTATTTGAGTCTCAATTTCTCACTTTCTGCTGAAAACTACCAGCTTCCCCAAGCTAGCTAGGGGATCCGAGCTTTGGGTTAGGCAGCTTAGGTGCTGCCTAAGCTAAAGACAGGGGGGTGATATTAAGCAGGGTAGGCAGCAGAAAACTGCTAATTATGTATTGGAGTGATGGCAAGAGAGAAGGGCAGAAGCCATCAATCTAACAGCCAAATGCTCTAAAAACAAAATGGATACCCATAAACAGAAAACAAAATAAAACAAAGAGAACCCCATCCCTAAGTATCTAAATAGAATCCTAACAGCAAGGTCAGAATAAACCCAATGGGCTACTGACCAAAAGAAGAGAAGGTCCAGGCCCCACAAAGAACTTACCAAAACCTACCAGAAGAGACAAGGAGAGTTGGGCACAAGGGCCCCATCATGGTGCCTGGTGCTGTTTTGGGTGACTCTTGCAATGAAAATGGATCATCCTTGAGTCCTCATGTTCACATGCTAAACCTGTCCATGTCAAAACAGAACTCTTACTTGAAAGATAACACAAGAGTTATTCTGAAGCCAAATATGAGTAACCATGACCTGGGAAAACAGATTCAGGTTACCCAAAGTACCTGAGTTTCATCGTGATAATGATTTCATGAACCTTCTTATAGTGACAGAACAAAGAAAGTCATAAATAAAGCTATTTTTCAGATACGTTGGTAGGAACGTCAGGTAGGCAGATAGGTGGGTTACGGCAGAGCAGGAAGTCTTTGCTCTGAGTTTCAGAACTAGTGATCTGTGTGTACACTCCAACGGTGTTTTACCTGATAGCCACAAGGGTGTTACGTCAAACACAGAGGTGGATCAGATAACTGATAAGGAGGCTAAAGATCACTCAAGGTAATTTGTATCTGGAATGTCTGGCATTTCACATGTCCATAATCACAGATCTTCCTCCACAGTCAGTTAGCATCTTTATCACAGTATCTCTGTATGTTGTTTGTTTGTTTGTTTTTGTGAGGACTCCAGTCTCAGTGAGGTACTCTGAGACTGGACATCTCACTCCAGTCCCCATAACTGCAAGCACTTTAGCTACTGCTCTTTCTCCCCAGCCCCCTTCCTTTTCTTTTCCCCTCCAAACTCAACTCCACAAAGCTTGAGCAGTCACAGCTAACTCCTTTTTCCTCCCTTCAGGCTTCTGAGAGCCCACTGTGAAAAGTCTCTTGTGTATCTTTCTTCCACTGGAAAAAGGACCTTGGCATGGAGAGCTCAGCACAGAACTTTATTCTGTTTTTTTGTATCTTACTCCTCACATCTTTCTAGCCATGTGACTATTTTTTTTTTTTAACTAAAACCCCTTTATTCAGAACACTCCTTCAATAAGATTCTCTCTTCAGATGGTTTCTGTGTTCTGTACATGCGCCTGTATAATGTCTGCATGCCATTCCCGGAGTGCACACTCCCCCCACCCATCATCATCTCCAGTTGTGGGAGACAGTATCTAGTTTGAGTTTCTGCCTTATGTCATCTCTCCAGTGCAGGTGTGAAGTGCAACTTTGCTGATGACCCAATACCCTAAAATTCCTGGTTTTCTTATTCACTTTCTATCTTTGTGGTAGCCCCATCCTATCCCCTTCTAGTCCCACCCTCCCTCTCTTCTCTTCTCCCCTCCCCTTTTCCTCAGAATAAAAGAGAAAACTCCCTATTCATCCAGCCCAACTCATCAAGTTGCGTCAGGACTGAACTTGTCCTCCTGCCCTGTGGCCTGGCAAGGCAGTCCTGTCAGGGGAAAGTGATCCAAAAAGCCGGCAAGTGAGTCCAATGCAGTCCCCACTTCTCTTACTAGAGGACCCACATGAGGCCTAAGCTGCCCATCTGCTACATCTGTACGGGGGCCAGTTCATGCATGGTCCTTGGTTGATGCTTCAGTGTCAGCAAGCCCTTCTGGGCCCTGGTTAGTTGGCTCTGTTGGTCTTCTTGTGGAGCTCCTGTCATCTTCAGGTCCTTATCTCTTTCCTTCTACTTTTCCACAAGACTCCCTATGCATCGCCCAATGTTTGGCTCTGAGTTTGTTTTGAGATGCTTCTGGGTAGCGCTTCTCAGAGGACAACTCTGTCAGGCTCTTGTCTACAAGGTTAGCAGAGTGTCCTTCCTAGTGTCAGGGGTTGGCACTCCCTGATAGAATGGGTCTTTGGTTGGGCCAGGCGTTGGCTGGGGATTCCCTCAATCTCTGCTCTACCTTTTCCCCTGCACATCTTGCAGGCATGGTAAACTTTGGTTCAACGTTTTTGTGGGTGGGTTGGTGTTCTCCTCCCTCTGCTAGGAGACTAGTCTAGTTAGTGGGTGTCCTCTTCAACCTCTATGGCCTCTGCTGCTAGGAGTCCCTGCTTGAGTACCCTTCATATCCTCCCAGGAGGCTCCCCTGACTTAGGTCTCTGAAAAGCTTCTGTAAGGCAAAGGGTACTGTCCAGAGAATAAAATAACAGTCTACAGACTGGGAAAAGATCTTCACTAATTTTATATCCTACATCCTACAACCTATATCCGACGAAGGGCTAATATCCAAAATGTATGATGAACTCAACAAATCAAACACCAATAAACAAAGTAACCCAATTAAAAAATGGGACCCAGAGTTCTTAACAAAGGAATCTTGAATGGCTGAGAAGCACTTAAAGAAATACTGAACTTCCCTTAGTCATCAGGGAGATGCAAATAAAAATGACTCTGAATTTCATCTCACTACCTGTCTCAATGACTAAGATCAAAATCTCAAGCAACAGCACATGCTGGTGAAGGTGTGGAGAAAAGGAAACACATCTCCATTGCTGGTGGGAGTGTAAATTTGCACAACCACTTTGGAAATCAATCTGGCATTATCTCAGAAAATTGGGAATAGCTTTACCTCAAGAGCTAGCTATACCTCTCCTGGGCATATACCCAAAAGACAGTCCACCATACCACAAGGACACTTGCTCAACTATGTTCATAGAAGCTCTATTCATAATAGCCAGAATCTAGAAACAACCTAAATGTCCCTCAGCCAAAGAATGGATAAAGAAACTGTGCCACATTTACACAATGGAATACTACTCAGCTATTAAAAACAAAGAAATCGTGAAATGTTCAGGCAAATTGGTGGAACCAGAAAAGATCATCCTGAGTGAGGTAACCCAGACCCAGAAAGACACACATGGTATATACTCATTTATAAGTGGATTTTAACCATATAGTACAGGATAAGCATACCATGATCACAGACCCAAAGAAGATAAACAACATAGAGGATCCAGGGGAGGAGCCACGTGACTTCTTATTTGAGAAACAATTGGGCAAAAGAAGCGATTGAGTAAGTTTTGGTTTCTCTGACTTAACTGTTTTTCAGATTTCACATTTCCATATTTGTTTTATTATCAAGCAATACAAAAGAAAATTCAGAATAACAGTCGATGTTTCTCTTTCTCTTATGTGAAAATTTTATCATTTATTTTAGTGAGTAGGTTTTGAAATGTAGAAAACCATTTTTGTTAAATATATTGATTGAAATATTCCAAACCATAGCAAATGTGTTTTATTGCCTCACTTATTGCTACGGGATTGTAATTCTTTGCATTTTACTGGGTTTAGTTTCTTTCTAAACAATTTTTTTTCATTAAAGTTTTTTGTTGTTTTGTTTTGTTTTATTTTGTTTTTTAGCACTAGCAGCACCACCACCACCCCTCCAGGCTTGAGGAACTCTGTGAAAGAGCAGGCAAGAAGAATATAGGAGCCAAAGGACAGGAAGAGTGCCATGAAATGCTGTCATCCAGACATGACACATTTGCAGACATGAACACACAGCAGCAATAGATGCATGTGTAAGACTGGGCTCTTCAACATTGCATCATGGGTAGAGATGTCATGAGACCCAACCCCTCATCAAGGAACTATTACTGCTTATTAATGGTTCCTGTGGGAGGAGGTACCACTTTCTTCAATGTTTCTTTCTTTTATCATCATCTTCCAGTAGGCCTTCAGAAGAAACAAAGTAGGACTTACCACCATTTTTTTTCTTTCTACCCAAAATATTCATGAAAAGATCAAAATAAAAACAACATCATTAGCTTAGGTAGTTCTTCCATCTCAGGATATATGTAGTTGGGATCTTTGAATCCTCTGGTAAAAGAAAGAGAGAGAGAGAGACTTAAAAATGGGGTTAACGGTGTGAGCTGGGTTGTGGGTTTATTCAGTTCCTAGATTTTGTTCTGTTTTACATAGTCACTCAAGTTTCTTAATTGCTACTGTGACAAAGAAGGATGTGAAAAGGGAGATTTTTAGAACTGATACGAGATTAATATTCTATAGTGCTATAGTTCGCATCAGAAAAGTTCTGGGTTTTCCTGAACTTTCACCTCCACAGCAGTGAAGCAAATAGAGAGCTGACTTACAAGTAATACATGAAGCTGCTCACACTACTTCAGGCACTGATGGAATGTTCCACAAGGTGTAGGCAGGAGCTTGAGGGATATCAGTTTTCTGAGTGTGCCGGGAAGTCTGAAGATTGTTTTCTTTTTTTTTTCACCTTCTATTATATTTATTTAAGCATTCCTGTGTGCAGCATACATGAAGAGCTCAGAAAATTAAGTCATGGTGGGGCTCTCCCACTGGCCACCATGTAGATCTCAGGGATCAAACTCAACCTTGTCAGTGAGTGCCCTTTCCCACAGCACAAGCTCTACAGCTCAGATCTATTCCTATATTAAATGTGTATGAGACCCAGGCTCCTTTAAAGATAGTTTTGCTTTTCACCCTAATTATGCTACTAATGAGCAGTCAGACACTGAGTAAAGTACTCAGCTTCCTCAGTTGCTCGGTTTCTTCTTCTCCAAAACGGAAGCCATTTTTGATGCTCACTTCTTGTTAATTTTCTCTTAAATTAGAGCAGTAGAGTAGAGAGTTAAGCAGTTAGTACATGCTTAACTACAAATAAGGTGAAGCTCAGTTATGGCACTTGCTAGCTAGGTGGTAATAAAAGAAAAAAGATGATAATGTTAACCTTTAGGAGTGAAGAGTATTTGAAAATTTGGTACACTAAAAAAATTAGTAGTTCCACTGAAAACTCCCTCTCCCATTTTCTTAGAACCTCTAACCTGGACTAAATCTTTTGATTCCACTTCCTAGCCCGACATATCCCTGGGATATTTTTTCTTTTTCTTTTTTTTTTTTCCCTCTTCTTGCCTTTCATAGCCTTTCCACTCCCCAACCTTTGCAGCTGTCGTGGACTTCAGACCCTCTACCCCACCATTCCCTTTCATTCTTGTTTTCATTAAGCACACTCCTTTCTGCCCAAAGGTAAAGTGAGGCGGGACATCACGCAAACCATGCTAGGACGTATGGTTTCTCTGACTCTTTCGCCTGGGCCATGTAAGGGGGGGCAAACTACAAAAGAGATCCAGTTAGAAATACAACTACCGACAAGCCCCGCGAGTCATTGGCTTCCTTTCTCGAAGATTGTTTTCATAGCTATTTCTTTCAGGATTTGGAAAGGGGGAATGTTAGAAGACCTGAGGAGCTTGTCTTTCCTCTGGTAATTTATGGCAGAATACAGGGAGCTATATAACTCAGGGGGATACCTGAATATTTTATTAATATCCTAAACAAAGGGAAGCAGTGACATTTGGATTAATACACGAGCCAAGTAGAAACAATTGAGTGCTGGCTTTATCAAGTAATTCAATCTAGGCTTCCTTTAGAAAGGAGCAGACACACTTGTAAATGACTGACCAGCTTGCACTTTAGGCTTTGCCAGTGAATGGTCTCTTCAGCTTTGTCTTTCTGTGCAAAGGTAGGTGATGCATAAACACAAACTCATGACTGTGTTCTAGTAAGTTATTACTTACAAAAATGAATCAGGATGGACTTGTCCTGGAATATAACAGAATTATAAATTGTCAAGATTTGAGCATGAAAAAAAAATGCCCAGTTTCACTCACTTATCATGAGAGAAATGAAATGGGCAGAAGTCTCATTTCACCCCAGCGAAAAAATGATCATTAAAGGACAAGGGGGAAAAAAAAGGCTTACAAGAACTCAGAGAAATGGAGACTTTTGAGCACTATTGATGATAATGGAAGTTTGTACATCCATATGCAAAAATGGTATGGACACGTCTCAAAAAAACCAAAGCAAAACTTCTGTATCTTCTAGAAAGCCAGATATATACCCAAAGGAAATGGAATCTTGATACCAAAAAGATGCTTACACCCCCATGTTTGTTGCAGCACAGTAGCCAAAATATGGAACCAACCCCGATGCCTTTCACCCAATGAATGAAGACAATCAAACACTACTCAAACAGAATGAAATCATGCCTTTTTGCAGCAATATTAATGGAACTAGAGAACGTTATAGTAAATGAATCCAGATGGACACAGAAAGAAGAAAGGTATAAGTTCTCAATCGCTTATGAAAACCAGCAAACTTGTAGATGCCCAGAATGAGACAGTAGACACCAGGTCTGGGAAGAGTAGGAGGTAAGCAGGGCAGGAAGAGATTAAGAGGGACTTTTATTTTATTCAAAAATTTCATTCTTTGACAGTTTCATAATTGTGAATAACACATTCTGGTCAAACTCATCCTTCCACTTTCTCTAATCTTCCACCAATCCTCCCCTTTTCCCCTATCAAGTCACTATCCCATTTTCGTGTCTTTTGATTTTGCTTTTTGATTTTGCTTTGTGACCCACCAAGCTTACCCAGGGCACCTTAGGTGAGCTTGGGTGTGAAAAGATCCTCTGCAGCACAGTCACTCAGCAGTGGCTACTTCACTAAAGACAACTACTTCCTCTTTTCCTTAGCTGCCCTTTGCTGCCTTGGGTGAGTCCGAGTGGGGCCTCATGAGGTCCTTCCCCATCTGTGGCTGAATATTTACTGACTCATTCCTGTGCAGTTCCCAGGTTGGCAAATGCAGCTGTTGTGAGAGCATGAGTGCCTGCCTTGGTCATGTCATGGGGGTAAGCCAGTGTTTCAAGGCCCCCCTTTACATCCTTCAGTTCTTATGTGCTTACCTCCACAAGACAGGATTTTAGAAATGGGAGAGGGTCTAGCGAAGGGGAGGGTAGAATAGAGTGGTCGAGTATAACCAGTGTTCCATATATGAATGTGTAAAAACACCACAGTAGTTCGGGAGACAGTTGTCAGGTGCATGCCTACAATGTAAGTATACTGACCTGAATCTGGCTACCCAGCACCCGTTAGTCTACAAGCCAGATGGGGTAGCACAGTCTTTAATCTCAGTGCTGGTTGAGGAGCAGAGACAGGTGGATCCCTGGAGCTCAGTGGACAGCCAGCACATGCAAAATTGTTAGCTTCAGATTCAGTGAGAGACTGTGACGAAGGAAGGAAGGAAGGAAGGAAGGAAGGAAGGAAGGAAGGAAGGAAGGAAGGAAAGAAAGAAAGAAAGAAAGAAAGAAAGAAAGAAAGAAAGAAAGAAAGAAAGAGAAAAGAAGGAAGAAAGGAAGAAAGATAGATGATAGCCAGCATCTTCTTCTGGCTTGGCCTTCACATGTGTATACACAGACATGCACAATCACATACACTTAAATACCACCCCCCTAACACACACACACACACACACACACACACACACACACACACACACACACA
>NW_026592510.1:23514559-23636200 GCF_907164565.1 Psammomys obesus
ACACACACACACACACACACACACACACACACACACACACACACACAGTAACACAGAGCCTGCTAGGAAAGTGGAGACTAGATTCAATTCCTCCTCATTCTGCCACTAAGCTGCTGGTAGCTTTAAGGAAGTCAGTTTTGTCTTTGAGTCTGTTTGCTATCTGCAGAGTCTGCTGAGGCCCTTTCCATGGTACATGGAAAAAGTCCATGATGTATGTTCTTTCTATGGTACATGGCTCAGGATCTGCAAGCCGGTTATAGCAATCTTCTTGACTCTAAACCTGTAGCTGAGTGGTTTCATTCGGTCAGTTTAAGGACACTCTTAATTTATTCGTCTTAATTTATGCGCTGGGCACATCCCCTTTAGTGCATCTGCTGGCACTTCCTCTTGGTGACTGCTTCTCTTGTGTGCTGAGTGATTTATGAGACTTAAGTTTATTTCCACCAGAACTGTTTGTGGTGAGGTGGTTTGCCCATCTGGTGGTGGTATCCGTCCCTGGTCCCTGGGTTTTTATCTTTGGCTTTTGCTGAGAGGCCCAAGACTCGCACGTGTGTGTTTATGCTGATTTCTTGGTTTGGGTTAATGGGAACTAGAGTCACATCTGTGTTGCTTCAGGTCTTCTTGATTGCTGGGACAGCTCTTAACCCTCTGGAACACTGAACACACTATCAGTGGGCTGTGTCCCTCCCACATCCTTTAAGGCTCCAGGTACCCTAGCCTGGCAAAGAAACCCCTTGGGGTCAGGAGGAGTCTCTTGCCCTTTCTCTTGTGTCAACCCAGAAGAGTGTAGTCACAGAGTTTAAGAAGGTCAGACCCTGGGCACTAGCTACTGTTTCCCAAGAGAAGCTCTGATGTGCTCTCCTTGGCCAAGCAGGGGAACCCATGCTTTTCCTTTCACCTTCTCAGCACCAGCAGCCATGTTCTCCCTCCCTGAGGCTCCAGGAAGACAACTGGGATTGGAGACACACCTTGTGAGGCGCTGATCCCTTGGAAAGCTATATGCCGTGTCTGTGGTTGTCTGTGCCTTTGTGTTTCCATTCCCCTTCTCCTATTTGTTAGACTCAGACTTCTCTGTGATTTTATATTTGGACAAAACTGCAGTCTCTGGGCTTGCTCTGCTTTCTGCTTATGTTGTTATTTCAGGAACATCGAGAATAAATTTCTTCTCACCCCAAATACAGAACTGATGGCCAACCAGGTATGGACACCACCAAAGTGCATCTGGGTGAGCCAATGAGGTTTTCTTGCTTGTTGCTTGTTTTTGTTTTCTCACAGGAATATGGGCGAGGGGTTGCTTACAGAACCAGAAACAGCACAAAGAATGCCAGGAAACCAACAGCCTGCCCTAACATGGATGGCAGCCCACGGAAGTTGGGAACCTGGAGCCCACCGTACAGCCTGCGGACAGTTCAACAGTTTGGAGACTGTCTCTCCCGGCTAGCTCCGGTGATGTGAGCCTCTTCCAGGTAACTGCTGATCTCTGCCTCCCCCAGGCGGCTTGTCTGGTCTGAGCCTTTTCTAGGTAGCTCAGCTCTTCTGTGAATGCCTCTCTCAGTAGTCCTTACTGTCTGTCTATGCTTGCTGATAGTGGGGCGTAGAGCACCTAGTTGTCTCGCTCAGAGGAGTTCACTACTGTGAAGAGAAGCCACGGATAAGGCAGCTGACTGAGCAAGCCATCGGGAGCGCGGTAGGCTGTGTTCTTCCACGGCCTCTGCTTCAGTTCCTGCCTCCAGATTCCCGCCTTTTGAGTTCCTGGCCTGAGTTTTCCCAGGGAGGGAGTGTGACCTACAGGTTGGAATGTTTGATTTCCCCTTAGAACAGTCTGTGTCTTAAGAAGCTTCCCTCCAAGACGGAACGTTTTTATCTCGGAGGAGATTGGTACACGACAGCGTGAAGGCGTCGAGGACAGATCCACCCAGCATAAGAAACGAGTACTGCCCCCCTGTGCTCGTCTGTTGTCGGCACACTCCGAATGAGCTTTTCTGGGAGAGGGCTGGTGGAGGTCCAGGCGTCAGGTGTTGTGTTTGTAACCGCTGTTCCTGGTGTTGTTCTGCGGGAGGACATCGCCCCCTGGTGCTCATGAGGTGTGTGTGCAGAACAATACACTGCAAATGAACAAGCACAGACTTGCTGTTATTGTAGAAGTGCTTTGGCACCTGTCTCAGAGGCATGCGGGTAACTTCCGCTATCTGTGGGTAACCTCAGTCCAGCTAGCTAGCTAAAGGGACGCTCCCCTTTTGTTTATTTTCTAAAGATTTCCACATCTCTTCTACCCACACGTTTGACCTGACTTGACTCTGGGTTCCTCCCCAAGAGACAGACCACATAGCAAGGGGGAAATGAGTGTGTGAACTTGGGGGATGACAGTTATCTTGAGTACCATGAACTTAACTTCTTTTTTAAACAAAATTAAGATTTACTTACTTTGATTTTATGTCCATGAGTATTTTTCCTGCGTTGGATCCCCTGGAACTGGGGCTACAGAGGGTTGTTATCCGCTGTGTGGGTGTGACTTCATCTCACAGGGTGCACATTTTAATGAATATTTACGCACATTTTTTTAGCAATATGCTGGCGAGATACTTCTGTCTCAGTGGGAAGCTTGCACATCAGAGGTCTGGGAGTCTCCTGCCGTGCTGCTGTGCTTTGCAGACTCAGTAATCCTTAAAGGATTTACAGAGGGGCATCGGAACTTTAGGAAAAGTGTGAGCTTGGCTGAAGCATACAAACCCACCCAAGAACTGACAGAACACAGAGGAAAATGTTTTAATACTGAACATTTTGAAACTGAAAAGGGCAGGAGAGGTTCCACAATCAGCCTCTTGGGTGGACAGTCAAGAGGGCAGAATTCAAATTCAGCTCTTCACTCCTCTCTGTATCTCAGCTGGAAACAAGCGAATAATTTCCCACTATTCCCAGGGGCAGAGACACTTGGAGCTCTTTAGGTGGGCCTACTGTGTGCATGAGCCCTTGACTGGATACTTTCAGGAGAGAACATGTCATTTTTCATAGAAGATATAGCTCACTGATGATGTGCTGTGGTGAATGGATACATGATTGCTAAGGAATCGGCGGAGGGATTTCCATGTTGCAGAGAATTAAATCATATATTAAAATGGAGAGGAACCCCGAGTATTGCCAGGTGTGTCAATCATGCCCTCTGCCAGACGCCCCATGAAAGCCATCCTGGAACTGAAATTCATGTCACAGATGTTTCTAGATGCCTTTTTCCAGTTAACTTGATGACACAATCTTTCATCACATCAACCCTGCTCCTAGCTTTGAAAACAAGTGAAAACTAATGAGACAGGACATGATGTTTTCTGTTTGGCTTTAGTTTTAGGGAGAAAGTAACACTCAAATATGGGCCTATTTTGACTTTTACGTTTTTCCCTCCTAGAAAAATATTCTTGTTGGACCATGGGGTGTGTCTGTGTATGTGTCTTTGTATTTGTACTCACACTTGTGATGGGAAGGAATTAAGGCCGAGTCCTGTTCACAGAAAAAATAAAGGCTTTTATTTTTGGTAACATAGAAAACTAAGCCACAATAATTGGCTTATCCAAGCAACAGTCCCTTTCAGTGTCTAATTTATGATGACCTCAAAAGTAGACATCTGTTGGCTAGAAGAAACCAGCTAGTCCCTGGGACATTGGAGCCCTCTTCAGTGTTTCTTGATTTATTTCTAGTTTTCCATCACCCTTTTGCCCTTTCATGAGAAGTCTGTAAGTTAAAATATTATCCGAAGAGTTGTTGACACTCCTCTAAAGTCTGAAAGTGGTCTGGGAAAAGTAAATCCTAACTGTGAGGCAGACACAGAACAGGTACTTGCTGTGAGTCCTGCAGTTCCTCTCAGTTGCCCTGGGAGATGACACAGTCATCCAAGCAGAGCTCAGGAGTCTCCAATGCACTGGCTGAACAGGACCATCTGTGTATTTTCAGAGTCTAAGATACAAAACTGAAAACAAGACACAGGGACAGCAAAGTCTTCCAGTTCACAAATTGGAAAACCTCTGCCAACTTCAGGCTAAATGCAGTTCACCACAAGGCTCTTGCTCTCCAACCCAACTGTTTTCACACAGAGAGATTCAGGTGAAGACAACCAGTTTGCTTGGAGATAAGTGCTCCCATTACGGCTAAGAACCAGGGCTGCGTTGTGCTCAATGAGTTGAAAGTCTTTCTTTCCCTACCTTGTTCCCCCAGATCCTTTAATTCCTAATGCAGAGACATACACGAAACCACAGAGCTAGAAAACCTCCTTTTTGTTGCAGCTGGGACTTTACTTTTTAGGAAGGCAGAGGTGGAGGAGAAAGGAGTGAAGAGGGAGCTTGAACCTGGGCTTGGAGATGAGAGTAATGGTCTCTTTAGGGAAGGCTTAAGCTGGATTTGGATCCTGTACCCCAGCAGGAGTGACTCTAGCTCTTGGAAAAGGGAGAAGCACCTTTCTTCCTATTTCATATTCACTCTTCTTAAACCTCAGTTTGCCGTAGATGGCCATGGCAATTAAAAGCCCTAGTGCCAGGATAACCCCAATTGTGATGCCAGCAGCTGCACCTGCTGATAGGCTACTACTGTCCAGTTTCGACGAGTCCTCCAGCCTCCACTGCTGGGTGTAGGAGTCCTTAACCCAGGGTCTGGCACCCTCTCCGCTTGTCATTACAATGGAGTTGTTGGCAACCTGACTCATAATAGGTAGCTGAGTGTAAGGTGGGAGCCTGACGGGGGCCAAGGATGATTTTGCAAAGACCCCAGCCTTGACACAATAGGACACTTGGCATCCATCGATGATAGCGGCCAGCTGTTGGCTGAAGCCCCCAGGACACTTTCGCAGAAATGACTCCTCTAAGATTCCAGACGTGATAGAATTATATAAGGGGTTCCCCATTGTACAGCTGAAGAACCCACCAAAGGGGATTGAAAATTTGGGCCCCACCTCATGATCCAGAGAAACACATACCTTGAGGTTTTCAAACAGGTTCAGTGGAAAGTAACTGGCCGGGCATGACTGTTCATTTGTCACAGGGTTGATGCTCTTGTCAGTGAAGACTCCCCCAAAGAGAAGTCCTGAGTTTTCAGGTACTTGGCCAGTGGCCGCACACCAATAAGCCCTAAATTCAGCTTTGGCCACTCGGAACACATCTTCACACACTGTCTTACAGAAGATCTTGAGGGTGCATTTCTGTTTACACTCCTTGTCATGGTAACCTTCTTCATGGGTCTGAGACAGCAGATGGACAGAGGTGTAGCCAGAGGGACAAGAATAATCACCACTGAGTGGATTCTTCTGCTCCAAATTTGAGCAGAGGGAAAGGTTATTGTGCCCTGAGTATTGAGAACACACTTGATAAACCCCTCCAAAGGGAGAGATAGCCATTTTACCATCACAGGAGCCATCGTCCATATTGGCTTGAAAATCGAAGTTGGGGGAATCGACATTTGTGCAGCCCGGGTATGTGTTAAAGTTGTAATAACTTTTCACAGCAGTTTCCACTGTCTTGGACAGCTTCTCCAGCACATGCTGTGGAAAATCAGGCAGCTTGTCAGGCTTGATGAAGAAGTGCAGAGGCAGGCCAACGCGGTCTATTGCCACCAGGTGGTTAATGATGCCCTTCTGCCAGGTTTCTAAGGTGATGCCTGGGTAGAACGGAGTGCCTCCAATGCTCTGCACCCTGGAGTTGGTTCTGTTAGCAAGGTAGCCTGTGGCCAAGGTATTCTTGTAGGCAAAGTCCATCTCGGTGTTGAAGTTCACCATCTTTGCAAAGGTCAGTCCAGCAGATGCAGTCACGGCCACACGGGTCCCCTCACCGTTCTTAAGGAAGGAGGAGCTGATGTGATCCTCCTGAACCAGCACAGCCCCAGCATCCACACTAGTGATTACGTGTGTGCCGTAGTTGAGGACCAAGAGTTCTGCCAGGTAGTTGGCCGTCTTTATCTCGTTTTTCTCTAGACGGTCACAGATTTCCATGAGCTCTTTCTTAAACCCTAAGCTGAGCTCTGCGCTTGGGTTATTTTTCACCGTGTAGATCAGGTTTCTCACCTGAACTCTTGTAGTTACAGTCCTGTCCTTCACCTGATTGGTCTTCACTCTTTGGAACTCAGTCGAGAACTTGCCGTTGACCTTGAGATTATAATCAAAATTCATGTTGATGGAAAACGAGGTGATGCTGCGGTAATTCTCCCAGGAATCCAGGATCTCCGAGTTCATATCCACGTTGCTCTCCTTCTGAGGAACAGTGAAGACCTCATCGGGGATGAGGTACATTCCGTCTTCAGTGGTCTTACAGTTGGTGTACGTCAGTTCCATCACCCGTCCCATGTCTATATTCCTCAGGTTATCCCAGCCACCTCCAGGTAGCACTTCCAAAACAGGCAGATGTAAAGCATCCTGGCACTTTCGAAAACCGGCATCAGGGATCTCTTCAAGAGACTTGTCTGTTTCAGCAAACACCATTGTGGTCCAGATGAGGATCGTGACAATGAAGCTGTTCATGGTGCTGACCATCCCAGCCACCAGAGAGCTTGAAGCAAACAGGAGGATGGGAAAGAAATCAGTTGCTTGAACAGAAAATTTAGCAATTCTCCCAAAACCATAACTTTCTCTCTGACTCTGCTAACTGAAAAACAGGCAAATGAGAGTTGGTTGGAGTATTTAAGACTGCTAGGTCATGCAATAAATTATAGTATACTACATATGTGAACATAGACTCTTCATAACCCACTGCCCTTTTTTCTTTACCCCAGCTGCTTACTGTGCAGCAGTAATGGGTCCTCAGAATAAGCAGATCCCACATTTTGCCTGTTCCCTACCTGAAGAGCCTACAAAAAGCTTTGGCTTTATCTTCACTCTCTTAGACTTGGTCCAGTCTTGGCTCTCTGTTCTGTTCTCTTATCGGTCTCCAGTGCCGATTCTTTGGCTGAACATGCAGAGGTAGGTAGCAATGTTTGCCCTTCTTGGCATGCTTTTATCTCCACCAGATGCAGGGTATTTCTACCTCATGGACAAGCCTTAGATTTCTCATTGGCTTACTGAGGGTGGAGGCTGTCCTCTCAGAAAAAAAAAAAAAAAAAGGAAGCGGAGAAGGCACTCCTGCGCGTTTTATGATGTCTCATTGCTACAAGCCCCCGTGGCCCGGAGATGATATCATCTGGGGCTGAGATTAAGAACGAAGACAATTCTGTTTGCAGTAGGCTGGGACACCAGACTGTCTTGTCCTAAGCATTCATGTGAGATGGAGGGACCTTATACAGCTACTGTTTCTTTCCATATATAAATAGTCATGAAGAAGACAAAAGCCACTGCATGATCTCAATTTTAATTTATCAGAAAACTATAGTGACCAAGGACACCATCTAAATCTGCGCACCAGGGTAGTAAGTTGACTCTCACCAGGCACCTTCCTGTTTTCCCCTTCCACCAATAATTTCCTTTGCTCTCTCTTGCTGAGTTACATGTACGAGCGCATATTCTTTCAGGCTGTTCATCATAGGTGAGTAAATGCCCGGGGTTAAACACTAAGCTCTGGCCTCAAGCAGAGGGAAACAGTTCTTCCCCAAAAGGTGTGCAGCTGAGATGCTAAAAGGCACTTCCACTTCCTCTAACAAGCTGGAAGTGACATCCGCTGGACCACGTACAAGCTTTTCACACTGTATCACAAGGATCCATGATTCATGTGTCACGGTTATCCTGTGCAGGCTTGAAACTGGATCAGATATTTCCAATCCTTGTATTTCGCCATCCGTGTGGAGTGGTTGCATGGGCCAGGATCATCCCACGTTATGTGTTCTGCAGAAACCTAAGAGGCCCATCTGAATCCTAATACACAAAGAGAGCTAGGACATCTGCAGGGTAAACTCCAATCTAGACTATGGAGGAAGTAATATCGAGACAGTGATATTTTTCTCTTCTCCATGGCTGATTCTAACTTGATGGTCTCACTTCCTAGTCCACTCCTTTCCCTCAGAGGGAGTTCTCCCACCATGAATGTCTGTCTACTAAAAAAAGAACCCAGTGGGTTTGCGATCTCTTTTATTATGGGGGTTGGAAAGAGAAAGCCAATGGGAAGTGCTTCTGTGTGGTAATAGCAAAAGCTTGGTCAACTTCCAGAAGATGACAGATGTCATCGTTATTGAATAAACTTGGGAGAGTTGGGTGGCAGTTGTCAAGAAAGGTAATGGTGAGGAACCCCTAGTTTAATTTCAAGGTAAAGTCGGAAAGTTAGAAAGCACAAAGTGAAGAACCTAGTCTGTCCTGGATGGAAAGCTCTCCTTCCTCCTAAGAGTGTAACCAGAGCTATGGCCTAAGATAGAGGGCCTCAGAGGATTGATAGTATGCCCCCAACAACAGACATCTTAAAGAGAAAGGAACAGAAAGAAAGGTTGCACCTGACAATAGAGAAGATGCAGAGCCCTTCTTTGCTCAGCCCTCTACCAAATTAACAGCAAGATACCATCTTTAAAAGACCTCTGCCGAGTCATGGCATGATAGCCTCAGACTATATGTAAACCCATACTCTTGGGAAACACAGAATAAGTTTTACCAGAGTTATAAGCCAAAATGTAGCCAGTAGAATTACTCTAGACCACAGGAAGGAATTTTTCCGTCAGAACTGCACAGTACTCAGCCAAGTGGAAGCCTGCAGTGTAACATATTCACCCTCTAATCATCAGGATGCCGGACATCAGGCAGCTGCCTAGGGCCAGGGTCAGCATTTTCAAGATGACAGTGAAGATAAGACCAGAATCTATAATCTGGCCTTGCACAGGACCAGAGGAAGAGGAAGAACAGCATTCGGAACCTGACCCCTGAAAAATAACCTAGAGGTATGACCAACAGTGAGGTGTGACTTAGGTCTATGAAGGCCTTCAGACTGATGGAGTCAATCTCTGTGGTGTGACCAGAGTTGGGGCCAGCATCCGCAAGGAGACTTCTGAATAGCATCCACAAACTGTCCAAAGGGATGACCATCATCTGTGAGATGATCCATGAAAGACTGTTCAACGATGGGATCTAACCCTGCAAAGGTCTGCTCAAGGAGGTGATCTGAAACTCCAGAAAAGAATGCTGAAAGTCAAGGCTAGGACACTGGGTTTTATATAACTTGAATATTGCTCAATGATTGCTACATCCAAGTAGAAACCGATTTGTCCTAAACTCTTGTTATCTGGTGGTTTTCATGTTTTAATTGGCACATAGTAACTGCATTTTTATGAGATACAATACGATAATTTGATGCATACACATAATTTGTAATGATTAAAATAGGGTATTAAATATTTCATCCTTTCAAAATATATTATTGTTTTGTGTAGGGGGATTTCAATAAAAGGGAACAAGAGGTTACAATTACACATATGCTATACGGAACTAGAACTTCCTTCTATGTGACTTATTATATGACCTCCTCTATCTTTCTCTCTTCCTTCCCTATTTTCTAATAACCTCTAATAAAGAAATAGTAGCCTCTATTTGGGTTCTTTGCAAAAGCAGCAGGTCCTGTTAACCCCTGAGCTATCTATCCAGTCCTCAATTTTCTTAACAAAGAAATTTGTGTATGTTTTATAGAATTGAAACTCAAGTTTTTAAAAAGCTGTGTATAACGCCTGACACATCATGATTGTCAAATAAGTGTTTGTTCCCTTCTGTTAGTTTCACATCTCTAAATTACTTACCAGGTAAGCTTAGATTTATTTATTTATTAAAAAGATACTTATTAAGTACATAGTTTGGGGAAGGATGTGCCCAGTGCTTTGAAGGAAGAGTAAAGAAGAGCTTAGGCATGGATTCTAACAGCTTAGGAAAAGGCAATCAGGAAAAAAAATAGTGTCAGATGGAGAGAGATAGTTCCTTTAGTATTTTATATAAAAACATATTTCTGTAGTGATTGCCAGGTCTGTATGACTCTAGGATCAAGGAAGGCTTGACAAAGGAATATACTGCTTAAATCATCTCTTCCCATAGACATTACCAATAATTCAGCTAGTCATAGAAATGATGAGGTGAGGACACAGTAAAACAATGTGATTCAGAGCTGGTTGTTGTAACTCGCCATGGTTTATATGCACAATCATTAAAGAGACATGACTTCATTTACCGTTTACTCGAGAATCATCTTGGAAAATACAGTTAAAAATTATTTTAGTGGCAAATTGCATTCTCCAGCTAACTCTCTGATGTGGATATCTTATCTTGGATCATGTTCTGGAATGAGGACAACACTGGGGAGGTAACACTTCTTACAGAATGCATGGAAATTGAGGCCAGGCTATCAGAACACTATGAAAGCCTGATGTCAAGGTTCAAAGAAAACTGCATACAGGACACAAACTAACAGTCATTGAAGGTCAAGAGATAAAACTGATCTGGTAAACAGATATGAAATCAGAATGTCTCGGGGAAGTTTTTCTTTTCCGGATGGTCATACCTCGTCAAGAGGAGATTTCAGGCCTGACCTCATGCCATTCTATTTACAGGTGTGTCCAAACTTCTGATATTGTAACATGGCACCATCTACAAAATTTATGATTGAGAATACAATTGATTTCTTTTATCTAAAAAAAATATCAGTAGTGTTTAAGTAAATTTGCAATTTTGCATTGGGTCACATTTATTACTATCTTTGGCTGCAGGTGACTCCTGGACTGAGTTGAAAACCCAAATGTAGGGTCTCTCATACGTTCTGTCCCTGCTTTTTTCCTCATCGTGACTTTATAGATATAAAAGCCGGGGATCTTGGTGCCTTGTATCTGGCCTCCTTGGACTTTATGACAGCACACCATTATCCTCAACTCTTCCTAAACATAGTTTACAGGTACCCCACTACTCTACTCCCTCTGCATAATCATTGTTGAAATCATGTCAGTGGGTTCCTAATCCAAAGTTAATATATCTAACTGACACCACCCATTGAACAAATAGTAATCCAAGACAAGGGGACAGACAATATAAGCCAAGAGGTAGGAGAATTGGCAAGAACCATTCTTTACTGTAATAAAGACATCAATGAACGGCATGTCCCTATGACTAGGCTTTGGCTCGTGTTCTTTTTTTATTTTTATTTTTTTAATATTAGTTGCAGTTTGTTAACTTTGTATCCCTGCTGTATCCCGCTCCCTCTCTCCCTCCCGATCCCACCATCCCACCCTCATCTCCTCCCTGCCCCTTTCCAAGTCCACTGACAGGGGAGAACCTCCTCCCCTTCCATCTGATAGTGGTTTATCAGGTGTCTTCAGGACTGGCTGCAAAGTCCTCCTCTGTGGCCTAGCAGGGCTGCTCCTCCCTAGGGGGTGGGAGGTCAAAGAGCTCACCATAGAGTTCATATCAGAAACAGTCCCTGTTCCCCTTATTAGAGTACCCACTTGGATACTAATCTACCAAGGTCTACATCGGAGCAGAGCTCTAGGTTGCATCCATACATGGTCCTTGTTTTCAGCTGACACCCACCAGAATGGCTAAGATCAAAAGCTCAAGTGACAACACATGCTGGAGAGGTTGTGGAGAAAGGGGGACCCTCCTCCATTGCTGGTGGGAGTGCAAACTTGTACAACCACTTTGTATATCAATCTGGCGCTTTCTCAGACAATTAGGAATAGTGCTTCCTCAAGACCCAGCTATACCACTGCTAGGCATATACCCAAAATTTGTTCAAGTACACAACGAGGACATTTGCTCAACCATGTTTGTAGCAGCTTTATTTGTAATAGCCAGAACCTGGAAACAACCCAGATGTCCCTCAGTTGAGGAATGGATACAGAAATTGTGGTACTTTTACACGATGGCATACTACCCAGCAATCAAAAACGAGGAAATCATGAAATTTGCAGGCAAATGGTGGGACCTAGAAACGATCATCCTGAGTGAGGTATCCCAAAAGCAGAAAGACACACATGGTATATATGCACTTATATAGACCTCTAAGATAAGATAAACATACTGAAATCTATACACATAAACAAGAAAGAGGACCCAGGGTACAATGATCAGATAAATGGGACAAACATTGGATGTAAGAGCAAACAAGTAACAGGACAGGAGCCTACCACAGAGGGCCTCTGAAAGACTCTACCTTGCAGTGTATCAAAGCAGATATTAAGACTCATAACCAAACCTTCAGCAGAGTGCAGGGAATAAAAAAAGGGAGGGGAGTTAATATGACCTGCAGGACAGGAGCTCCACAAGGACCAAATATATCTGGGCACAGGGGTCTTTTATGAGACTGGCTCATGTTTTTAATATATGGTATCTTGAACTTAGCACCTGGTAGCCTATGGTGGAGGAATATCATCGCAAACCTGTTTATTTTACCTTTCAAGTGACCAAATTTAAAATCTGACACCAGCCCATAGTAAGAAAATAAAGTAAAGAAAATAAATATCCATTGAGCACAATTGCCTGGCAGACATGTTCATTGGGCAGCATGGGGGAGGGAGCCTTTTTATTGTTTAAGATCTTATTTTTATTTTTTTCTATTAATTAATTTGTTTATTCACTTTACATCTTGGCTACAGCCCCCACTTCCTCCTCTCCTCCCAGTCCTACCCTCACACCCCTTCTCCCCGCTTCCACCATGGGTACCAACCCGCCATGGCAGGTTAAGTCCCGTCAGAGCCAAGTGGAGGGGCTATTGCTTGAAACACTTTTTTTTTAACTCACTATCAATTTTCTGAGCCACATTATTATTTTATTACTTACATTTACCAAAAGGCTTAAGGTTTTTTTTTTTTTGTAGTTACTCTTACAAAATAATTGTTTATTTCTCTTGTTTGATGTAAGTGAATCAGTTAGAACGAGAATAAAGGAAACATGCTTCTTTTAGGGGCTACAAGGTACAGAGGATGATGTGCATCTCAATGGAGTTTTATTGGAGTCTCTCCATGCCCAGTTTTATCACACAATTTATGTATCACCAAAACAAAATACAAAAAAATAAAAATAAAAGCAAGCATATTTGAATAAAATGTCACTCTGATATTTCAGAAAACATTTTTTGAATATTTTTTCTTTTTTAATTTTTTATTAATTACATTAATAGACTAGGATCAGAAGGAAGGAAAAGAAGACCTCCCCTATCAGTGGACTTGGGGAGAGGCATGCATGAAGAAGGGGGAAGGATGGGAAAGATTGGGAGGGAAGGAAGGAGGGAGCTACAGGGAGTATACAAAGTGAACAAAGTTTTGTTGTTGTTGTTGTTGTTTAACCTAAGTAACTATATAGCATAGACAGGACACCTGCTTCTTTCTCTCCTTGAGTTTCTTCAGTGCTTCTTTGATCTCCTTGTTCCTCAGGCTGTAGATGATAGGGTTCAACATGGGGATCACTGCACCATAGAACACAGACACCACCTTATCTTTGTCCTGTGAGTAGCCAGCCTTAGAATGGAGGTATGAGAAGAGACCAGAGCCATAGAAAAGAACCACCGTAGTCAGATGAGAGGCACAGGTGTTGAAAGCCTTCATTTGCCCATGGGTTGAATGAATCTTCATGACGGCAGCGATGATGTAGCCATAGGAGACGAAGACAACCAGGGCTGATGCCCCACCAACTCCACACACAACCAGGAAGTTCACTACCTGGCTGATAAAAGTACTAGAGCAAGACAAAGACATTAGGGGTGGCAAGTCACAGAAAAAATGGTTAATAACCGGAGACCCACAGAAATGAAGCTGGAATATGGAGCTGGTTTCCACCAAGCCAGTGAGGAACCCTCCTGCGTATGCTGTGATGACCATCCCCACACAGATGGTGGGCGACATGAGGGATGGATAGAGTAGAGGGCTGGAGATTGCAGCATATCTGTCATATGCCATGGCAGCCAGGAGACAGCACTCACTACTTCCCATGCCAATAAAGAAGAAAAGCTGGGTAGCACAGCCTATAAAGGAGATGGACTTCCGCTCCCTAAAGAAATCGTAGAGCATCTTGGGAGCTATGGAGGAGGTGTATGAGACGTCAACAAAGGACAGGTTGCTAAGGAAGAAGTACATGGGGGTGTGAAGATGTGAGTCCATTCTGATCAGGACGATGAGGCCCAGGTTTCCAGCCAGGGTCACCAGGTAGGTCCCCAGAAACAATACAAAGAGGACAGCCTGCAGCTGGGGACACTCTAAAAATCCCAAAAAAATGAAATCAGTCACCATGCTAATGTTTCTTCTCACATCCATGTATCAGCTACAGCGTCTTCAAAGACCCGAAGGTAGATTTCCGGGGGCAACACAAATCCAAGTGAAGAAACTTTTCTGCTTTGTCAAAGAATCATAGACTCCTACAACCAGAAGACATCCCCCAAAATAATTATCCTACACCAGATGCAGAATTCCCTTCACAATGTGTGGAGCTCATTATCATCTTTACCTGATGAACCTGTTAATGTAAAAGTATATCGAGATAATAGTCTGCATTATCTGGATCATCACCTCGTTGTCGCTATCACTGTGAGTTATTTATTAGTGCTACTTAAGCTAACAATCTCTCTCTTAAAGTTGCCCCAAATGTTGCACCACACTATTAAATCATGTAGATTTAGACATGTGTTATTTTCTTTTCAAAGACAAAACTTGTATCATAACTTGAAAAGCTTGCAGAGATAATTGTGTGATTCTCACTTTTGCTTTTTTTTTTTTTAATTGAAAACTCATGCACTATATCATGGTTCCCCTCCATCTCCTCGAAGATCTTCCCCACCTCCCCATCCACCCACCTACACACCTTTTTGCTCTCTTTCTTTAGAAAAAAAAACTGAACAAAAAAAGATAAATAATTAAAAGAACAATGAAAACGCACAAGAATCACACACAAAGACAAAACGTACAAAAAAAATCAAGATTTTTTTTTAATGCTCAAACAAAGCAATATGAGACAAAAAAAATCTGCAAAACACCACTGAGTTCATTTTGTGTTGGCCATCTACCACTAGACATGGGACCGCCCCTTGAGTCTGGCTTCTACACCCAGTGAGACTCCAGTAGAGAAAACTAATTTTTCCATTGCAATTTTGTCATTATACTTATATACTTATACTTATCATTATACTTTCTCTCTCTCCCCCTCCACCATGTGTGTGCATTTCCCTCCCTCTTTCTTGTCCCCCTTCCCTTTATCTCATTAGCATTAGGCATATAGAGATAAAATTTGGAAAAATACTAAGTAAACCAGAGAGTAAAAAAAAAAAAAAAAAAAAAAAAAAAATTAGCTATGTGAAATTTGAACACTTGTCCTGCACAAAGATAATGTCACACTGTGTGCTTGCTAGAGCTAAATACTGGTGGTGTGGATATTAATAATACATTATTAAGCTTAGGACACTAAGCATACTTTAGGCAGAAAAACAGGTGATCTTTAGCACAGAATGACAAGAGCTGTTAGAGAAACATTTACACACTTCCTTGGAGCCTACAGATAGTAGGTGGTGTTTTTAGGAAAAAGAAAGTCTCTGAGGAGAATTGCAAGAATGGGTAAAGGAGTCGCGGTGTGGGAAGACACCGTGTGAGAGGCGTGAGGGATTGGTCTGCGACCTTAATGTTAAAGACGAGGAGAACAGTTTTAGAAGTAAGGGGAAGCAAGTTTAGTACTTAGGGGTATAAGATGATCAGAGCACAAGGAAAGGGTACAGGTAAGTTCTGAAAGCCAGAGGTGGGGAGACAAATTATAAAAGATCATTAAAAGCATAGGTGGAAAAGATACATGTGTGTTTCAAACACACAAAGCCACAAACGTGTAAGTATACACGCACGTAAGCTCATAAACTCTATACTATTGCATATACATGCATGTCCATATTGAATTTCAACCTTCTCTCCACTTTCAGACTTCCGATCCATTTATGTGGCTTGATCCATTTACATGGCTCCACCTTTAGACAGAAGCGATCACCTTACGATGTTGCACCGATTCAGCTTGCTTCTTGCTTTCTCTGTCCTTCATTAAAACAGAAGCATAACAAAAACAGCTGTTTTTAGGAATATTTTCCTTTTTGTTAACTAAATACCCGAAGCACTTAAATCTATACTTAGCATACAGCAGGTATTTACTGAATATCTTAGTGGATAAATATCATGTTAAGGAGTTTGGCCTTTTCCCTGTGGGCAAGAGAGAAAACATGAGTGTTTTATCTTTGGTTTTGTTTTTGTTTTTTTTTTTGTTTGTTTGTTTGTGTGTTTTTTCCTAAACATTCTGGTTCCTTACTGTAAGCAGGTAACTAGCTAGAAAATGCACAGCTAAAACACTGGTGACCTCAGCAGGGTACCTCAGAGTGAAAGAGGCTCACAGAGGTCGTAAGGAAGATGACAGCCAATCAAAGGGAACCGAGAAAGGAAACCCAAAACTTGCTTGAAAATCTAGAGAGAAAATTAAGAACAGTTCGGCTCGAGACAGGCAGATTTACAAACTAATGCCCCTTTAAGCTTTTCCCCGTAGGAAAAAGAAACTACACCAGGCTAAAGCCTGTGGCAAGGCCCTGCCCATCTTTATTGTGGCACATTTGCTGTGGTCATCAAAGGTCTATTTTATCTAGATGCGTATGATTCCTTCCTATTTCACCCCCAGACCATGGTTTCTAAGCTTACTTTTAAAAAAATATGGTGAAAGCTAACCACTAATTAATTTATATAGTTCCTATATAGGCAGCTTGGTTGTTTTGACCTAAGCTATTTTCAGGAATAGGTGAGTTCCACTACACTCCCTTACAGTATTATTACTTTCTAGCTTTTTCAGGGCACGACCATCACCATCACTTGTTTATTTTACAGTGGTTTTGAGCTTATTTAGCATCTTTACACCCATACCCTATTTGGGGTTATTCACTCAGGGCTTGGAAGTCAAGCAGAGCAGAGCTAGCCTCTAGTCTTTGCATCTCAATTCATCAGTTTTGACTCACTGGGCAAGCCAGTGGGGCTGGGATCTGAGTTTGGAGCCTATCGCATGCTAGGTAGGTTTTCTATTAGTGAGCTATATCCTCAACCCCTGACATATCACAAATAAATCTTTTCCTGTGGTTTCTTTTAACTTTAAGATAAAGACAGCAATCGGACTGACTAGTCCAAGCATATATACCAAGACTGGAGAGAAGAAATAACTTCATTATTTTAACTAATGATCAACCCTACCAGGATTCTGACCAAGAACATTCAGTCTACTGTATCTACAGGCTGAACACTGTGTGTGGTGTTGTGTGTGTGCATGTGTGTTCTCTTGCAGCACAGGGATGGTTACAGCGGCACTTCCTCTCATGTCATCATCAATCTTTATAGCATATTGGTTATTTCACAACATTTAACATGCTTTGTATTTTTGTTGGATCACTTACATCCCCTTAGCTATAAGCTATTTAAGATGGCATTATACCCAAGTTCTTTGCACCTAGTAGACCTGAATGGCATTGATTTATAATTTTTAAAAGTTTGTATTGCTGAAAAGAAATGTATTGACATTATGGAAGAAGAAAAAAATTATTAAATTGTTGAGTCAACATTTGAAGTTCTTTGACTCCCAACGTTGCTGTCTCTCCTGATGCCTACACCCACCTGGATGTGAATGGGAGCAATTGATGGTCCCCTATCATAGACACACCTGCACCAGGTATGATCCTTCACCAGCCTGCCTGACCAGACATGACTAGAACCTAAAAATGCTTATGAGCAGGTTTTTTGTTTTGTTTTGTTTTTGTTTGTCTCAGTCTTGGCAGGGTGATTAGCAATCAAGTAAATGTGTCAAGATAAAAAGGAATAGATCTCTGAAAACGACACACCTGGGCACTCAGTGTGCACCCGTAGTTTGGTGGGCTCTGTAGTGTGTGGTAAATGAAACAGAAATGAAGAAAGAGTGTTCACATGGACCACTTTCCCTCCATCACTTATCAGAACACCTGGATTTTAAAGATACCCAGTGGATATTTTGTTCAGTGGCTGAATAAGGGTTACCGCACAGAACCTAGGAATATATTCTATTCCCAAAACCATGGAACTTGCCCTGTTTCAGTACTGCCGTGATGCTCAAGAGTCACCGAGAATATATTTAAACTATTCAAGTAATAAAATATCACAGCTAGAAATCAGGTAGCTTCTATTTTCCCCACTATGATAATAAAACCAAGGCCAAAAGAGGTAGAGAGAATGTGGATATAGTTGGTTAGTATTGGAGGTGAAAGTAGAGACTGTATCTCATGCTTTGGGGCTAGCCCTTCACCCTCTACCTTATTCTAAAGCCTGGCATCTCAATGAGAGACACAAAGACCTTTGATTTTGGAGGCACTCCCATGCTTACACACTCCCGAGTCTGTAGCAACATAAAAGTACTGCCCTGAATGCTGATTCTCGTATTATTATTTCACCTGCCTTTCACTGTGTGACCTTTGCAAAGCTTATTTCCTCCTGTGAATCCTAACCTTCTCCTCTTTTGAAGATGCAACAAAGGGATTAACTTAGATCACTATTGGCTCAGTTCTCATTTAAAATTGTAAATGGTAGAAACCTTTCAAAGAAACAGCACATTCTCCAAACTCTAAAATTCAACTCAGAGCAGTGAGATCAAAGTTCCAAGCATCTTTCCTGCTCCACCTTTCCCTCCTAGCCGCTTGTTTTGTGATCCGAGGATTCACAGGTAACCAGTGCAAGGAAGGGGGAAAGGCAGTCTCTCACCTGGAACACCTTCAACTCTGTGTTTCAGTTAACTCAAAGAGAGAACAAAGCCCCTTCCTGCCAGAAGCTGGAAGACAGGTCACAATGGAGAAGATAAGCAAGAGTTGGACGTAGCCATGTTAAATTGATCGCCAAGAGAAGGAATTGGAGTGGAGGCTTTATAGAAAATCGGGCTTTCTCCAGGTGCTGATGAGTCTCTCTAGGTGGTGATATGTCCCTAAGAGCCTTAATGGGCAGCATAGCTGGCCACCTGGGCTCAGGAGTAAAAAGGATGCCAGCTTTGTCTGAATAAAATTGGTACCAGCAACCCTCTCTGCTTTCTTTATACTCCCAGTCCCTCATCTGGCTCCAATGAGAGCTCCCTGGAGTCAGTGAACACAGTTCTAGCTTAGCTCTAAAATGGGCAATGGCTCTCTATAGGAAAAATTACCTTTGCAGAACAGTGGGTGTTTTCCGTGATGTGCTTGAATGATACAAGTTTAAGGTGCAAGTAAATTAGTGCAAACCGCAAACAAGAATGGGGAGAGAGATGGAGAGAAGAAAGGATGGGGAAAAGAAGATAAGAAGAAGAGGGAGAGAGATAGAGATTGATTTTTAGGAAAACAAAAGCATAGTCCTAATGTGGAATGGGCATCCTAGAAAGGATTCGTCATCACTAAATGACAGACATAATGACAACGAAGGGGTTAGCATTCAAGAGTCTGAGTTAATTGATTCTTTGGTTTATTTATTTATTTATTTATTTATTTATTTGTTTATTTTTTAATCCTAGGGTTCTGGTTCACTATGATAAAGAAGAGAGGACACAGAAGGTTGCTAATATTTTTTCATTGCATGGACAGTGAACAGTGTACCTCACACAGCTTACTTCATAATATCCTCTAAGAACCCCCAGGGGGAAGACACCTGCAGTGTATTCTCACACCAGAAAATGGAATTTTGGAGAAGCAGCTTGCCTGAGGTCACACGAACATCTCTTGGCAAAGCAGAGACTTGAATAAAATCCTTCCAATATCAAAAGGCCACAGTTGGTCCTCTGCACTCCACTGCCCCATTAAAAAGATTGATGGCAACAGAAAGAAGAAAAAAAAAAGCTTCCAACAAAATCCACAAGTAGGGTTTTTAAAAGGAAAAAAGTAGCTTTTTGGGGTTTGACCAGAGCGGGATTTCTCCCGTGCATGTGTTTTGTTTATGAAATCTAGTTTGAAGAGATTTGAGTGTGTTTGTGTGCTGCAGGGAGGAGCACACCGGGATAGACTTGGGCACTGTGTGAACCCTCAGGACACGGCTGCTTCCCTCACGGATGTGTGCCTCGTCCTCTCTGTGTCGCCTGTTCTTCCTCGTCCCTGAAGATGACAAAACCCTGTCACAGCCTTGCTTCTCCTCCTACAGCCCCACCAGCTTCCCCTCCCTTGGGCCGGTGTCTCAAACGATAAAGCCAAACAAATTACATCCTCTCCCCAAATTCCCAACTCTTGGCCTTCTGCCTACATTTTTGGGGACTCTCTCAAGCTTGATATTAAATAATGGATCACCATGGTTAAAGTGATAGTTCCCATATAATTAAACCTCTTCCAGGAAAAAGAAAACCACTACAAAACCAAAGCAAATTTCTGGTTTCTTGTTTCTTATTGCAGAATAAAATATGCATGGGTGAGGTGGTAGAACGCTAGTATTTACAACTCCTGTCTCCCTTCCCCTTCAGAAAAAATATACTCTCTCTCTCTCTCTCTCTCTCTCTCTCTCTCTCTCTCTCCCTCTATTTCTTTTTATTTCTTCTCATGTCACCCCCAGACAGTTGTTTGAGGAGTTCAGAAAATTTAAATTTGCTGTTCAAAACCTGACACGATTTTGTAACTGCTCTTTTGCCCCCTACTCTCCTCCATTCCTTCCTGTTCTTTACTAAAGAATATTCATTTGTTGCTTGTGAGTGGCCCATCAGCATCCTCAGAGCCGTCAGTACTTAGTGATGCTTTAGGAAATCAAAGAGGAAAATGTGAACAAGTGTGGCAAGAAGGCGGGAAGGTGTGGTCTTCCCAGCTCGAGTTTATAGATTCGAGAGTGGAGCTACAGCAGTCTCAAACAGGGGTACAGCAGGGGTTCAGAGGATATTTAAGTAAAGCTGGGTACTAAAGAGACTGACAGGTGAGTTTAGCAAAAAGAGAAGAAAGTTGTGGGACTAGAGAGATGCCTTGGCAGTTAAGAATGCTTATTGCTCTTCCAGAAGACGGGAGTTTGATTCCCAGCATCCACATCAGAAAGCTCACAACTACCCATAACTCCATCTCCAAGGGAGCTGATGCTCTCTTCTGGTCTCTGCAGGCCTCTATACACACATGACAGACACACATAAGACATACATAAATAAAAAATTTTTATAAAAAATGAAAATGCAAAAACAAGGGCAGTTGGTAATATGTACGAATTGTCAAAACCAGAGGAAGCTTGTAGAAAAAGGCAGGAACCACAGAAAAGCTCTTAAGCAACGGTCAGCCCACACTGCTCACTAGGTCATACTTCATCACTGGCAGAGCCAGAACTTCCTGCGACTCTGGATATGGAAGAAGATGGTGGCCTGAGAACAGATACCAGCAAGAACAGACCACAGAATCAGACAAGGAGCTAGAACTGTCATGAAATGTCTGCTGTTCCACTTTCCTCAGAACCTTGCCTGTCTCAGCCTGTTGACAATAGCATAAATTACATCTATATTTTTTTTTTCTGGATCCAGAGGAAAAGGGAGAAAAGCCCCTGAAATCATTGCAGTGTTGTAAATAATTGTGGGGAAACCGAGCAGAGTTGTGAGCCACATCTGCCCGACATCTGGGGCACCTCACACAACATGCCTATTATCTGTCTCTTGCTTTGATTCTGTTCAGTATGGAGGGAGGTAAAGAGCCTCTTCTGGAAAGCCACAATGCAATGGAACTCCTCCATGGACAGCCCACCCTCAACTTGTGTGTGTGTGTGTGTGTGTGTGTGTGTGTGTGTGTGCGTGCGCGCGCGCGCGCGAGGATGTGCACATGTGTGCATGTGTGTGTGGACACCAGAGGTTGAGGTTGAAGAGTTTTCCACTATTGCCCTCCACCTTATCTTTTGAGACAGGGTCACTCACTCAACCCAAAGCTCACTGGATAGACTGTTTAGCCAGTGAGCCCTGGCAATGTTCCTGTCTCTCCTGTGACTGTATCTACCTTTTATGTGGGTGCTGGGGAATCTGAACTCAAGTCTTCCTACTTCTGCAATGAGCACTTCAACAACTGAGCCATCCTCTAGCCTACTGTGCTTTTTGGAAGAAGTCTTTTGGTGACTGGGGGTGCAGCAAACACATGGCTATTGGAAATCGAGCCTCCAGTACACACTTGACATCGCAGTACTGGGTTGTCCCTTAAATAGAGCTGAACACAGTGTACCTCTAGAAAAGTACAGCTGCCCTTGACTTGCTCGATCTCAACAGCTAACATTTTACTGGAGGGGTTCAGTTTTAAGAAGAGACAGCTATGACTGGAGGAAGGCATAAAGGATGTTCCTGGGGAGGTCTGCTCAGCTGGAGCCCAGATGGTGGGAAATGACTTGTATATAGAAAGTCATGAAGATCCAGGCAGAAGCCTCATATTCAGGAGTTCTGCTCTCTCATTCTCCATGTAATTCCGTTGAGACCAGGGATCTCACTGGCCTGGAGCTAAGCAGATAGATAGCAGGACCTAGCTAGCTCTCCTCCTGCCTCTGCCCTCTACAGCACTGTGCAGGCATGTTGCCTCACTCAGCTTTTATTTGCATGCGTGCTTGGATCAGAACTCAGGTCTTCATGCTTGAAAAGCAAGTGCTTAAGTCACCAGCCCCAAATGATTAACCATGAAATTCCTCCTACTGGATGGGACAGAGAGGCGGGAACAGTAGCAACCAACAAAAATGGGTTTCTTTCTGTGTGCTGTCTACATCTTTTATTGTAACCTGAGGGCATCATTTGTCTCAAACTGATCATCCCCTTGTTTGGGGATGAGCTTAGAAGTGATCACATGACTAAGTTGGCCAAGAGCGACTCCTTGTCCTCTCTTCAAGACCAAATTGCAGTCTGCCATGCAGGAAGTATTTCTAAGCTGACTTTTACTCTCTGAAACTTTCATTTTATTGTACACATTTTAACCATGTATGGTTAAATGTCCTCTATGACGGATGACACTGCCAGTTAGGATGGAAACCAGAAGCACAAACCCAATGTTTCCAGACTGACACCTCTCAGAATTCCCTGGCTGTGCCCTCACTGCCTTGATCTCTGCCACCAGCAACTGAAAACTGCACCATCTCATAGGCAGAATGTGCCAGGGAGGTCCATCCCAGACTTTACCATAATTTGAAATGACTTGATGCAAAGATGTCAAATGCCAACATGTCTCTGCCAGAATATCCTTTTTCTATTGTGTATCTCACCAAGCCCATTTTTTTTAATTTTCATTAGTTTTTGCTGAAGATGTTCTAATGCAAGCTTTCATGATGTCTTCATTTTTTAAATTTTTTATTTTTTTATTAATTACATTTTATTCACATTGTATCCCAGCTGTAGTCCCATCCTTCATTCCTTTCAAATCTCACCCTCCATCCCTCATCTCCTCCCATGCCCCTCTCCAAGTTCACTGATAAGGGAGGTCCTCTTTCCCTTCCCTCTGATCCTAGCCTATCAGGTCTCATCAGAACTTCCTGCATTGTCTTCCTCTGTGGCCTTGTAAGGCTGCTTCCCCCTCAGGTGGAGGTGATCAAAGAGCCAGACACTGAGTTCATGTCAGAGACAGCCCTTGTTCCCCTTACTAGGCACCCCATGTGGACACTAAGATTCCATGGGCTACATCTATGCAGGGATTCTAGGTTATCTCCATGCAGGGTCCTGGGTTGGAGTATCGGTCTCAGAAAAGACCCCTGGGCCCAGAGTTTTGGGTTCTGTTACTCTCCTTGTGGAGCTCCTGTCCCCTCCAGGTCTATCTCCCCCTTCTTTCATGATATTCCCTGAAGTCTGCCTAAAGTTTGGCTATGAGTCTCGGCATCTACTTTAATATCCTGCTGGGTAGAGTCTTTCAGAGGCCCTCTGTGGTAGGCTCCTGTCCTGTTCCCTGTTTTCTTCCTCTTCTGATATCCATCCCATTTGCCTATCTGAGTGAGGATTGATCATCTTACCCAGGGTCCTTCTTCCCAGACTCCTCAGGTGTACAGATTTTAGTATGTTAGTCCTATATTATATCTCTAATATCCACTTATAAGTGAATATATACCATGTGTGCCTTTCTACTTCTGGGACAGCTTACTCAGGATGATCTTTTCTAGTTCCCACCATTTGCCTGCAAATTTCATGCTTTCCTTGTTTTTAATTACTGAGTAGCATTCCATTGTGTAAATATACCACAATTTCTGTATTCACTCCTCTGTTGAGGGACATCTGGGTTGTTCCCAGGTTCTGGTGCTTTCAAATAAAGCTGCTGCGAACATGGTTGAGCAAATATCCTTGTGTTCCTGAGCCTATTTTGGTTGGATGTCTAAGAGCGGTATAGCTGGATCCTGAGGAAGCACAATTCCTAATTGTCTAAAATACTGCTAGATTGATTTCCAGAGTGGTTGTACAAGTTTACATTCCCTCCAGCAGTGGAGGAGGGTTCCCCTTTCTCCACAACCTCTCCAGCATGTGTTGTCACTTGAGTTTTTGATCTTAGCCATTCTGATGGGTGTAAAGTGAAATCTCAGGGTAGTTTTGATTTGCATTTCCCTGATGACTAATGACGTTGAACATTTCTTTAAGTGTTTTTCTGCCATTTGGTATTCCTTTACTGAGAATTCTGTTTAGCTCTGTACCCCATTTTTTTGTTGGGTTACTTGATTTGTTGCTGTTTAACTTTTTAAGTTCTTTATATATTCTGGATATTAGCCCTCTGTCAGATATAGGGTTGGTGAAGATCTTTTCCCAATTTGTAGCCTGGTATTTTGTTCTGACAACCGTGTCTTTTGCTTTACAGAAGCTTTTCAGTTTCATGAGGTCCCATTTATTGATTATTGATCCTAAAGCCTGTGCTGTTGATGTTCTGTTCAGGAAGTTGTCTCCTGTGCCAATGAGTTCTAGGCTCTTCCCCACTTTTTCTTCTAACAGATTTAGAGTATCTGGTTTTATGTTGAGGTATTTGATCCACTTGGACTTTAGTTTTGTGCAGGGCGATAAATATGGATCTATTTGCATTTTTCTACATGTAGACATCCAGTTAGACCAGCACCATTTGTTGAAGATGCTGTCTTTTTTCCATTGTATAGTTTTGGCTTCTTTGTAAAAAATCAAGTATCTGTAGGTGTGTGTGGGTTTATTTCTGGGTCTTCGATTAGATTCCATTAATCCACCATTCTGTTTCTATTCCAGTGCCATGTTGCTTTTATTACTGTTGCTCTATAGTACAGCTTGACATCAGGAATGGAGATACCTCCAGAAGATCTTTTACAGGATTGTTTTTAGCAATTCTGGGATTTTTGTTTTTCCATAAGAAATTGAGAATTGTTCTTTCAAGTTCTGTAAAGAATTGCATTGGTATTTTAATGGGAATTGCATTGAATCTGTAGATTGCTTTTGGTAGGATGACTATTTTCACTGTTAATCCTAACAATTAATGAGCATGGGAGATCTTTCCAAAAATCAAGTATCCATAGGTGTGTGAGTTTATTTCTGGGTCTTCCATTCGATTCCATCGATCCATCATTCTGTTTCTATGCCAGTACCATGCAGGTTTTATTACTATTACTCTGTAGTACAGCTTGAGATCAGGGATGGCGATACCTCCAGATGATCGGTAGTTGTACAGGAACGTTTTAGCAATTTTGGGTTTTTTTGTTTTTCCATATGAAATTGAGAATTGTTCTTTCAAGGTCTGTAAAGAATTTTGTTGGTATTTTGATGGGAATTGCATTGAATCTGTAGATTGCTTTTGGCAGGATGCTCATTTTCACTATGTTAATCCTACCGATCCATGAGCAAGGGAGATCTTTCCATCTTCTGACATCTTTTTCAATTTCTTTCTTCAGAGACTTGAAGTTTTTTTTCAAACAGATCTTTCATTTGCTTGGATAGAGTCACACCGAGGTACTTTATGTTATTAGGCGCTATTGTGAACGGTGTTATTTCCCTAATTTCTTTTTCAGCCCTTTTGTCTTTCATATACAGGAGGGCTACTGGTTTTTTTTTCTTTCTTTCTTTCTTTTTTTGAGTTAATTTTGTACCTAACCACTTTGCTGAAGGTGTTTATCAGCTGTAGGAGTTCCCTGGTAGAATTTTTGGGGTCACTCATGTATACTATCATATCATCTGCAAATAATGATACTTTGACTTCCTCCTTTCCGATTTGTATCCCCTTGATCTCCATTAGTCATCTTATTGCTCTAGCTAGGACTTCAAGTACTATGTTGAAAAGATACGGAGAGAGTGGGCAGCCTTGCCTTGTCCCTGATTTCAGTGGGATTGATTTAAGTTTCTTTCCACTTAGCTTGATATTGGCTATAGGCTTGCTGTATATTGTTTTTACTATGTTTAGGTATGTGCCTTGTATCCCTGATCTCTCCAAGACTTTAAACATGAATGGGTGCAAAAAAAAAGCAAATGTTTTTTCGGCATCTACTGAGATGATCATGTGGTTTTTCTCCTTCAGTTTTTTTATATGGTGGATTACATTGATGGATTTCTGTATATTGAACCACCCCTGCATACCTGGGATGAAGCCTATTTGGTCATGGTAGATGATATCTTTGATGTGTTCATGGGTTCCATTTGCAAGTATTTTATTGAGTGTTTTTGCAGCATCGGTGGCTACACAACTGAAAGCACTGACTCTCTTTCCGTTGCTCTATCTGTAAGGAATAGTCCCCCTGTTGATGCATAGCTGCTGGCCGGCCCGTTCTTTAGCAGTGCGCATATCTGCAGTTGTTGCGAGTCATGATGGCAAAACTGTGCATTGCCCAAAAAATGATGTTTCACAGCCCTTCTCTCTGTCCCCTGACTTTTGCATTCTTTCTTTCTTTTCTGCAACGTCCCCTGAAACTTAGAGGAGGCGGTATAAATGCCCTTTTTTTTTTTTTAAGGGATGAACACTCAGCAATCACTTGTTCTCAGAACCTTGTGCAGCCCTGTGTCTCAGCATTCACAGCATTTCACTGAAGAAAGAGGCTTCTCTTGTTAGATTGACAGGGGAAATTTTCTGTGGGTAGAAGCATGAATTAAAGTTTTACCATAGTCATTAGCTCATTTGTTGACTAGAAGATTTAGGGTGGGAATGCTGGTGTTTAATTTGGGAGTTTTTATACATCCTATATCAATTCTCTGATTGACCAAGATTCCATTCTCTTGTAGATTATATCTTCACTCTCGTGATGATTTCTTTTTATGTGCAGACATTCTTAATTTCATGTAATTTCCATTTGTCAAGTTTTGGGGTTATTTCTTGTGCAAATAGAATCATTTCCAGAAGGTTCTTTCCTATGCTATATCTTGAAATGTTTCCCACTAGCAATTTCAAATTTTCATGTCTTTGACCAATTTTGTGTTTATTTTTATTCCACAAAGGGAATTTAAAAAAAAAACACACACACACACACACACACACACAATAGCTTTCGTTAAAATAGCAGCTGTAAATTTTGGAGAGAGATGTTTGCAGAGAATCATCACCGAATGTGCAATGAGGGCTGGTCATTTTCTGTTGTTTCATAATGAATTAGCATACTTGCAGTTTAAAACAACAGAGCTGTACTAGCTGCTTCTAGAGGTCCTAAAGCAGGCCCAGCTCTGAGGGGCTCTCTGCCCTGACGTTCTCCCTGAATAGGACAGGAGTGGGTATTAAGATGCTCTAACACCGACTCAAAGAACAAGGTCAACTCCTTCTGCATCTTTTGAGGTAGAGAAGGGGCAATTTCGATTTCAATTTGCAGAATTGGGGAAGTCAAAGGTTGAAGCCACTCAAACAATGATTGTGGCTTAGTTCAAGAAGGGATTTTTTATAGCCAGCATTTTGATGTTTATTTAAAGACATATGAGAAGAAAAGATCGAGAACCCACATGACACAGAGAAGAGAGGAGGATGTATGCCGAGTGTCTCAGAAATGCATGCCAAGACATTTGGAGGGATAATATCACTCGAAGTGTCAACCAGTCAGAAAAAAATAGCATGCTGTTTGCACAAATGTGATGGCAATTTCTTTGGGTGACACTGGTGCATATCCACGTCTGGTTCCCTATCTGCAGCTGACTTTCTAGGTCATCTTCACCAAGTGTGAGCCAAGCCTTTAGTGTCTCACCTTGTACATGTCATGAAGACACTGTGTGAATAGAAACTTCAAAGGGTCACACGCTCAAAGTTTCACAGAGTGTTATTTAAAACATCAGTACTTAGCATTATCCATAGACAGGTTGACCCTCCCACCTTTGTGTGTACTGTTTGTGAGTGCAGAATCATGGGATGGACCTCTTTCTACAAGTGTCTGTGGAATCATAAACATCTTGATAAACATGTTGATAATCATAAACATCTATGATAAAAATCATAAACATAAACATAAACATTGGACATCTATACTGCACCATCTTGCCCAAGATGCAGAGACCATCAAGGAAGGGGCAGGGTGGCAAGATGGCAAGACCAAGAGGTTTCGGAAGAAGCAGTGTCTGATAAAAGCCTAATGGGATTTCAGATTAATTTTTTAAATTAGTTTTTGAGAATGTCATACATGCATTCAACATATTTTGGTCATATGTTGAAAGCATTATGATATCTCATACATATGATATCTCTCTCCCGTATCCAACTTCTTCTGAACTCTCCTCATGTCTCTCAACTTCACACCCTCTTGCTTTCAGATAGCCCACTGAGTCTAATTTAGTGCTTCCCATAAAGGCATGAATGCTGAGCCATTCACTAGAACTTGATCAACCTACCCGGGACCACACCACTAAAGAAAACTGAGTCTCCTTTCCCTAGCGGCCTTCAATTGCCAATAGCTCCTCATCTACGAGCAGGGGCTCGTGTGGCCCTCCCTGCTCCGTGCTGACACGTTGACTAGCTCGATCTTATGCGGATCATGTGCAGATAACCACAGCCACTGTCGGTTCCTGAGAGAGGCAGTCCTTGTTATATTTAAAAGAGACTGTTTCTTCATCAACCTCTGGCTCTTATAATCTTACCACCACCACCCTTCCTTGATGGTCTCTGCATCTTGGGCAAAAATGATGCAATTTAGACGTCCAATTTATGACTGAACACTCCACAGACACTTGTTCCCTGTATTTTGGTCAGCCGCAACATTCTGCATTGTCTACAGTCCACTGCACAAAGATGCCTCTCTGTTATGGGTGGAGAGGATTTCCAGTTTTGATAGCTCACTATGTCAGGTGCAGAAGTAGTAAGGAAAACTCTGTTCTGTTTTACATACTGCTCCTTGTTCATTGGTTATTTTTGTCTTCCTCAGAGCCATGTATATATGCCGAATAGCCAGTAAGTAACCCTAATTGGTACAAGTCAAGCTACATTTTAAACTCATAAAAAAATAGTAATTATCATTTCCAGAGAATGTATGTTAACTGCATCATTTCTACTTCTATCCAAAGAGCTGCCTCCCTTTCCTCCTGCCTTCCTCATTTGGCTTAGTTCTATGGCAGAACACAGTTTTCTGATAATAAATACACACTGCACAACGGGTGGGAGATGCTACAAACCCCGTGGTCTTGGACAGTCATGGCTCTACAGAAGTTGAGGTCTGAGACTGCAGAGCCCCACACGTCACACAGAACATGTGGTTTGCATAGTTCGCTAAACGGTTGATTAAAATGTCTTATGCTGATGAAGGGAAGTTTATTTCTTGTTTGATGGTTTAATGTTTGGTATATTACTTGATTTTAAAACTTTATATAAATCTATTGTTCCCAAAAATTACTTCATTTTTCTCATTCATTACTATAGCTCTATGGATACTCATCTCAGGATGACACCTGCCCAAGCATCACCTTTGATCTGATACAGGTTCAATTTTTCCTTTCCCCTTCCCTCTTTCTCTTCACTTTTTTCTCCCCTCTCCATTCCTTCCATCCGTTTTTTTCCTCCTTGCTTCCTTCTTTTTATCTCTTTCTTTTCTCCCTCCCTTCCTATCCCTCATCTTCTATTTCTTTCTTTCCTTCTCTATTTCTTTTCCTCTCACTGTGGACATATACTTCCCAGTGGGACTCCACTGAAGAAAATTGTTTCCTTTGCAAGTGGGCATCAATTGCAAATCGCTTCTTGATTAAGAGTGAGAGGCTGTGATGGCCAACTGATGGGCAGAGTGAATGGAATTTTGTGTAAGAAGTGGGAAATAGTAAGAGCTGGAGGGAACGGGAACTCCACAAGCAGAGCAACAGAACAAGATAATTTGAACACAGGGAACTTCCCAGAGACTCATACTCCAACCAAGGACTATTTGTGGAGATGACCTGGAACCCCTGCACAGGTGTAGCCCATGGCAGTACAGTGTCCAAGTGGGTTCCATAGTAATGGGAAGAGGGACTGCCTCTGACATAATCTGATTGGCCTGCTCGTTGATCACTTCCCCCTGAGAGGGGAGCAGCCTTACCAGGCCACAGTAGAGGACAATGCAGCCACTTTTGATGAGAACTGATAGACTAAGATCAGAAAGAAGGAGAGGAGGACCTCCCCTATCAGTGGACTTGGGGAGTGGCATGCATGCAGAAAGGGGAGGGAGGGTGGGATCGGCAGGGGAGGAGGGAGGGGCTCATGGGGGGATACAAAATGAATAAAGTGTAATTAATAAAAAAAAAATAAAAGATTTAAAAAAAAAAGAGTGAGAGGCTGTTTCCACTTCCCTTTATTTATTTATTTATTTATTTATTTATTTATTTATTTATTTATTCAGATGAATGTATGAGGTAAGAGCCATTCCCAAGCCTTTCTAACTTTTTCTTTTTTAAAAAAAAAATTTATATATATATTTTCTTTTTTTATTATTTAATTTTATTTTTTCTTATCAGTTACATTTTATTAACTCTGTATCCCAGCCGTGTCCCGATCCCTCATTCCCTCCCAATCCCACCCTCCCTCCCTCATCTCCACCCTGCCCCTTTCCAAGTCCACTGATCGGGGGGACCTCTTCCCCATTCATCCGATCTTGTTTTATCAGGTATCTTCAGGACTGGCTGCAAAGCTCTCCTCTGTGGCCTAACAGGACTGCTCCTCTCTTGGGGGGTGGGGAGGTCAAAGAGCCAGCCATTGAGTTCCTGTTAGAAATAGTCCTTGTTCCCCTCACTATGGGAAACCAATTGGTTACTGAGCTACCACAGGCTACATCTGAGCAGAGGTTCTAGGTTATATCCATACATGGTCCTTGGTTGAATGTCAGTCTCTGAAAAGACCCTGTGCCCAGATATATTTGGTCTTTGTGGAGCTCCTATCCTTTCCCCATCATACTAACTCCCCTTCTTTCATATGGTTCCCTGTACTCTGCCGAAGGTTTGGTCATGAGTCTTTGTATCTGCTTTGAAAACACTGCTACTTAGAGTCTTTCAGATGCGCTCAGTAGACTCCTGTCATGCATTCCTTGTTTAGAAAGACAAATGGGATGTGCATTGAACATATGACAGGAGTCCACTTCCCTTTCTTGTACTAGGACCCCATCTGCAGAACCTGTGTGTACTGCCACAGTTTCTGTGAGTTCTTATGTATATCGGTCCTGCTATGTTTGGAAAAGATTGTTAGGGAAGATTTTTCTAGGGGATATTTGTCTGTGTTTTTACTGTATACTTTCAACTACCTTGTCCTCTGGTAATTCCAGTACATGGATGATTTTATTAACAAATTTTTTGTATTTCATAAATGAGTACTGTATTTGTATAATTTATGAAATATAAATTATAAATTTTTATATTTTATATTCTGATAATTTATATTTTATAGATTATACTGCATTTACATAATTTCTACTCAATTCTCCTTTCATTTGTTCTCATGTCCCCCAACACCCTCTCAGATAATCTTTGATTATCATTACTATATATAATATCTATGTATAATAGCCTGCTAAGTTTCTTTATATTGTTCATATGTATATGCATTTAGAAAAGACCCCTTGGAATCAAATAATCTATCAAGGGACTGCATTTAGAGAAGATTGATTATTTCTCTCTCAGCAACCATTAATTACAAGTAGGTCTTTATTTAGGGGTGGGGCCTTGTGAGCTTTCTCCCATTTTTGTTGGCATATCAGTGTAGGGGCTTTGTTGTAGATGTATTAATTGGGGTTGGCAACCCACTGTCAACAATTCTCTGCATTTTTACCAGCTGTAGATGCTTGTAAAGGCCTCTGCTTGCTATGAAAAGAAGCTTCTTTGACAAGGGATGAGAACTACACTTATCTGTAGAAATAAAAATAATTGTTTAGAGTGTAGTTACACTAAACTACACTGGTTTGGGAAGTGTCAATTAAAGGCTCTCTCCTACTGCCAATGACTAACTGGTGTGTTTAAGTACCGTTCGTGAGTGCCCTCCTCTTGACTGGGCCTTAAGTCCAATTAGATGGCCATTGATTACCTCCCAAGATATAATTGAACCTACTGGTGGTAACTTACTGTGCTGGTCAGTGTTGTGGTTCAGGCTTACAGCTGGGTAGAGCTAGTGATTGCTTTTTTCCCTTGACACCTTGCATAGCACCTACAGATACTATGAGAGATAGTCCTCCATAAGGAGGCATCTAGGTCATTCCCATCTCAAGTTCCCCAAGCCCTGTATTTGAAGTGCATACTGTCTTCAGCTATAAGGTCTTGCCTTTACATTACGGGAGGAAAACAAGGACAACAGAGATATGTTATATTCTTTTGGGAGTCCTCTGGACTTCCCTAATCAACAGCTCCAAGGGAGGTTTTCTATGTGTGTCCCTGGAGGCTTTGTTAAATAGTCTATGGCTCTTGAGTTATCACCTCAAGAGGTGTAACTTCACTTAAAACATGCATGCATTGTAAGTCAACATAAAATTAGGTTTCCATAGAGCTTGTGGCGAACACCATTCCCCCTTCTCCCTCTATATTACTCTTCCCTTCTGGAAGTTGAAGTCTTTCAGTTCTATTGTTATGGCCAGGTTTCTACCTTGCAGTTTGGGGTTATGGGCATTTGGCTCTGCATATTTTATTTCTTTTTACAGTGAATTTTTTTTTTCTTGAACACAATCTGTAGGATGTCTGGGCTTTTCAGGAAGGTGATCTTTCAGACCCATCAGATCATGTTCTGGCTTGGTCTTGAACCCTTCATCACCCAGGCAGACTACACAGTGTGTTCAACTTTGTTACGACTTCCCCAACTCAGCTCTATAAAATCTAGTTTGGCACTATTTGTGTACTCCCCTGGTTTCCCAGTTTTGCTTCATCTGGGTCTACTTTTTGCCACACACATTTTCACAACGTGAAAGGACATATAATACATATAAAATGACTTTATTTCAGTTCCAGCACTTCTATCCTTCTACATGAAAGTCTTATGGACATACATGAATACGCACACATACTACAGGTGCAGAAATCCTTAGTAAACTCCTTTTTTTTTCTCTTAACTATATTTTCATTTTTCTCATTGTTTTAAAATGTAAAGTTCAGAGCAGCACCTTGGAGGTCCCGTGGATCCATGTCTCTCTTCAACAGTGTTTGGATGGAGCAGACCTGGGATCTCCCTCTTTAGCTTCCAGCCGCCTTACAGTCTCTCCAGTAGTAGCCTCAGAGACCATTTCCTCTCCGCCCTAGGCTCCTAGGACCAGGCAGCACTGTTCCCTTTGCGGTCAGTTCCATATTGTGGATCAGCCATGACCTCCCAGGTTCATCAGTTATTTCACCAAAGTGGAAGCTGCTGAGAACCACCTAGTCACCTTGCACCTGCAGGTCTTCTACAACTACCTCTCTCTGGGCTGCTATTTCGATCGGGATGATGTGGCTCTAGAGGGTGTAGGCCACTTCTTTGGCAAATTGGCTGAGGAGAAGTGTGCGTGCACTGAGTGTCTCCTCGGGTTGCAGAATGATCCCGGGGGGCCAATCACTCTTCCAAGATGTGCACTAACCATCTCAAGATGAGAGGGGTGAAACCCAGGGAGCCATGGAAGCTGCCTCGGCCCTGGAGAAGAACCTGAACCAGGCCCTCTTGGTTCTGCCCACACAGACCCTCATCTCTGCAACTTTTTGGAAAACCTGATCGAGGAGGCAAAGCTCGTCAAGATGGGCCACCACCTGACCAACATCTGTAGGCTGGCTGGGCCACAGCCAACGCAGACTGGTGTGCTACAGCCTTCTCTGGGCAAGTATCTCTTTGAGAGACTCACTCTCAAGCACAGCTCACTCTCAAGCACGACTAGGACACCTCATTCCCTTCCAAGGGACTCCCTCTGCTCTGCACCAGCCAGACTTATGAGTTCCACCTGAATGAACCTCTCAAGCCCCTAGGCAGCTTTGTAACTGCTTTGGAGCTCCTTCCAAGTGTTGGACCAAGTAAAAATAAAGCTTTTTTTTGAAACAGCAGAATAATAATAATAATAATAATAAATTTAAAGACATTTATTGCTTACTTAATTATTTGTGTGTGTTCATGTGTACTTGTATATATGCATGTGTGTGTGTGTGTGTGTGTGTGTGTGTGTGTGTGTGTGTGCTTCACATGGATGAGTGCCGGTACTTGCAGAGTACAGAAGAAGGCCATAGATCCTCTGAAGCTAGAATGACAGGCAGTTGAGAGTTTCCCTACTTGGGTGCTGGGAACTGAACTCTGGTCCTCTGTAAGAGTGGTGCCCACTCCACTATCTCTTTAGCGCACAAATGGTTTGTAGGCCTAATGTTCATGTCTTGTTGGCCTTTACACATTCTGAGATTTGCTTAATATAATTTCCTTCAGGATATTATTTGGTAGAACTATTTTTTACCTTAGGCTTAAGATGGTCTGTTAAGAATCTTAAGAGATGGGGTTAAAGAGATGGTTCAGAAGTTAAAACACTTGCTGCTCTTCTAGAAGAACCAAATTCAGTTCTTAGCACCCTCCTCAGACTGCTTACAACAGCCTCTAACTCCCAATTCAGAGCATCCTGCATCCTCTTCCATCCACTAGACATCTGCATACAGGTGGCATCACACATACAAACACATCAATAAAAAACATGCTTTTAAAAAATAATCTTTTTTTTGAGACAGAGTTTCTCTGTGTGTAGCTTTGGGTGTCCTGGAACTCACTCTCTAGACCAGGCTGGCCTGGAACTCACAGAGAAAACCCTGCCTCTGCTTCCTGAGTGCTGAGATTAAAGGCACGCACCACCACACCCGGCTAAAAAAATAATCTTAAGGGAAGATTTAACTCGGTTTTTCAGTGCCACATATTTTAAGGTGTTTGCCATGGAACCCCCATCAAATAGTTTATCAGTTACAAATTCTGTGCACTGACAGATCATGTGGCATTAAAGCACATGCCTCCCCTAAAAAGTGTAGTTACAAAGTCTCAACTTACTTCATACGAAATCAAGGCCTTGGAGGAAGCACAATTTTCTTTCTTATGAAATAAAGCGTCTTCTCTTCATGTATATCACATGGATGTATAATTCCACTGAACTCTTTTTCTTGAAGTTTTTTTTTCTTTTCTTTTTCCCTATTTATTTATTTAATCACTTTACCACCTGTTCCCAACCCCCTTCCTTCTCTCCTCCCAGCCTCACCCTTAAGTCCCACTCCCTCCCTCCCATTCCCCACTCTCTTCCTCAGAGAAGGGAAGGGCCCCTAGTGGTACCAACCCACCCTGGTGCCTCAAGTTGCAGCAGGACTCAGTGCATCCTCTCCCACGGATGCCAGACAAGGCAGTCTAGCTAGGAGAAAGGGATCCAAAGGCAGGCAACAGAGTCAGAGACAGCCCCTGCTCCTATTGTTAAGGGACCCACATGATGACCAAGCTGCACATCTGCTACATATGTGTAGGGGGCCTAGGTCCAGCATGTGCATGTTATTTGGTTGGTGGTTCAGTGTCTGTGAGCCCCCATGGTCCAGGTTAGTTGACTCTGTAGGTCTCTTGTGGTATACTTGACCCCTCCAGTTCCCTCTCTCCTTCCTCCCACTCTTCCACAGAACTCCCTGATGAGCTCTTATACATACAGATGGGTCTCCTGTCAGGCTGCTAGTTAGCCCTATTTCATTGCATAGCATGTGTTCTGTCAGAACCCAATATTTTTAGAGTCAAATAGATGGCTTCTATGTGTGAAAGCTATCTTCAGAGCTGTGTGTGCTCTTAAGATTGCCATTTTACATTATGCAAATGTATATGCTGAAAAATTCCATTTTTGTTTGCTCAGAAATATATTTTAAGATATTTTCTGGAAACTTGGAAATTACTCCACTCAGTACCGTTTGTTACTTCATAAAAGTTAGAGTGTATGGACTTTGCCTGGGAGAGATGAACAAATATCTTTTCACCCCAGACAGAGCATGCTGAAAGAGCAGAGTACCAATTCCACTCAAGTCTAGCTTGGTGAAACCATGAATTTAATAAGGCTTGCTTACAGGATCATTGGTAAGGGTTAGTTTCAGGAGTATGGGCAACTATGAGCAGCTATAGCACTGAAGTAAATGTGGCTTTCAGACACTGTTCTCTCAATAATGCTAGTTTTCATTTATTGTTCTCTAGTCCCAGATGTTCATGAGGCCCTTGGCTAGCAAAACCAGTGTTCCTCATGGCTCAGATGGCTTCTCTCATATTGACTCATTATGCAACCCTTGCCTCTGGAACTTTGTGTCACTTCCCCAGCACTCAGACTGATCCCATCTATCCACATGCTTTTGGTCTACAATGTCCTATAAGGGCAGCTGCAATTTCCGGTTTAAATTCTACCCCAGTTCAATCGGTTCAGAAGCAAATAGTCTCTGGTTACCATAGTTTTCTGTACCAGATCACTAGCATGCTGTATCATGAATTTGCCCTTTTGCATTAAATGTGGACCTGAAGGATATTTTCTACCATGTCTCCCTCACACTCTTCCTCTTAAATAATTCTTCCTATGAGTTGCATCGTTTTGGATCCCATGAGGGTATTTAGCACAAATCTAAGTAGTGTTCTGTTTCTCTTATATCTATCAGCAAGAACTCATAAAGCCAATATCTTCCCTTTCTTCTGTCAATTCAGAGGCTATTCAGGAGAACAGAATCTGCATATTTTTTTCTCATTGCAATTCTTCCCTTTAAGGCTCAAGGCAAGTTCTTGGTGGGGGCACAGTTCAGCCTTGGTCGCATGTATTATTTCCAAGAGCAAGGCCACATAATTGATGCCACAGTCTACTTACAATCTCAACCCACTCACACATGCTCTCTTCAGGGACTATAATATATCTTCTAGTCCACCAGTCATCTGAAAGGCATCTACATATTCACTTCTCATACCACATGGTGGACCTCGTCCATCAAGGAATCTTGCCACTTCATACCACATATAAAAAGGCAGTTACTCTGGGACATCCTCCAATGGACATTCTACTTCCGGATAAGTTGGTCTCGGTTACATGTCTTCTCATTCACAGCAGGGATAGTGCGACTAACACTGCATAAAGGATGCATGCCATTCTATGCCATGTGGAAAAGGATGACTACATCAGGGTTGATCCGTGGCTGCCTCACCCTCGGGAGTTTTGCTTCAATTGCGTATCTCATCACCCACAACAGAGACATTGCAAGCATTCCTCCTAGCTCAGCTTTGGTTCTGCTGTGTCCCATGTCTGAGCATCGAGGGTTAGGCAAACATTTTCTGGGAGATATGAACAAATGTCCACTCACCTATGGTGTGGCAGTTTCCTAGGAGACTTAAACATTGCATTCTGCAGGAAAGTTCATTTAATACAGGGAGTAAACAACTCAAAATAGCTTTAGCAATTCCCTAAAACCAACTAGATTCACTAGGCCTCTCCCTTACCAAGAGTATATAAGTAGCAAAGATGGCTAAATGCCACTCTCATACAAGCCCGGTCTCCTGAAAGAAGCAGACACCAGCTGAGCTGCCAAAGGAGGCCCAGACCAATGAAGCCTGAAAAGGACACCTTCCAATCTGGTGGGCTGTCTGCAGCCTATGCCGTGTACTCCAGTTTCCCAGACTTTGAGAACTGTCACCATGCTAGGATAGTCTCGGAGATACATTTCTCTCTGAGTCAGTTCTGCCTCTGTGAGTAACCCTTCAGCCATATTCCTGTAAGTGACCCAAAAAAACCTCAGTATCCATACTTCAGTCTGTCATTAGTTCCCTATTAATGGTGAGTAGACATTTGTTCAGGTCTTCTTAGTAATAGTGTCACACAACACCATTCCAGATAGGACAGCAATGACAGAAACAAAGATATGATCCCACTCAAGTGTAATGTATCATTAATTTTTTTTCTCATTCACTTGCAGGCTATTTATGCATAGTTCTGAGAATAAAATTCTAGAATACAAGTTCTAGAACAAACTCCCCATTACACACTTCTTTGGCAGATATTTAGATCAACATTTAGAATTATACCCCCACACACACACACACACACATTTTCATCTTCATCAATTGGAACTTGCCTAAGCACCTTGTCTTAGTTAGGATTTCTGTTGTGATGAAACACCATCACCAAAAGCAGTTTAGAGGGGAACGGGGGTTTTTCAGCTTATGTCTTGTAGTCCTGCAGGAAAAGAACTCAAGGTAGGGACCTAGAAGCAAGAACAAAAGCAGGGGCCACAGCAGAGACTCTGTTTCCTGTCTTACTTCCCACAACTTAGCCTACAGTTTTCATAGCACCCAGAGCCACCAGCCCAGGGCTTGTAATGGCTCCAGTGTGACGGACCCTCCCACATCAAACATTAATTAAGAAAATGCCCTACAAAGTTGCCTAAAGGCAATCTGACAGACACATTTTCTCAAATACAGTTTCTTTCCCAAGATCACTCTAGCTTGTGACAAGTTCATTTAAAATAAAATCAACCAGGACACATCTCAAGAGTCTGAAGCCTCAGACAACATAGTCATTACACTGTTTGAGATGTAGTGATTGGGGAGGACTGTTTGTCTTGTGTTCCTGAGGTTCTGAAAAGAAGAGTAAGCATTGAAAACTTAAGAAACAAAGATTGCTACTGCAAAAAAAATGAAATAAAATAAAATAAAGAAAAGAAAATGATGTCTTAACTGCTCTGTGACTCCATGCTGGTACAGGAGAGAAACCAACGTCAAGACTAAGAGGAGACAGGACACAGGATTTATGACCCAGCCCTGGAATTCGGTGGAGTGACTCATTTGCTGTTTCATCATGGCTTCAGGGTGTTGGAATCACACTGAATACCCCTGCAGAGTATAAGGGCTTCCAGACAGCAAGCTCACTATTCCGACAGACCTTTAACTAACAGTGGCAATGGGAAAAGCTTCTCTTCTTACATCTCTTAAGAGCATCTTTGATTTCCTTGTTCCGGAGACTATAAATCAGTGGATTCAACATGGGAATCACCACTGTATAGAAGACCGATGCCATCTTGTCATAACCCTGAGAACTGTCAGAACTGGGACGCATATAGACAAAGAGTCCTGATCCAAAGAAAAGGGTGACCGCTGTCAGGTGAGAGGCACAGGTATTGAAAGCCTTGGACCTGCCTTCCACTGAGCTGATATTCAGGATTGTGCCAACGATATAACCATAGGATATCAGGATGACCAAGACTGACGCCACCCCAAAAATCACTGCTATTACAAACTTCAGGACCTGCAGGGGAAAGGTTTCAGAGCAGGAGAGGATGAGTAACTGAGGCAGGTCACAAAAGAAGTGGTTTATAACGTTCGGCCCACAGAAATGGAGCTGAAGGATAGCACACAGTTGTATCAATGAGCCAGTGAGACCAGTGACATAGGCTCCAACCACCATCTGCACACAGAGGGAAGGGGACATGACGGTTGTGTAGAGCAGAGGATTGCAAATGGCAGCATACCGGTCATAAGCCATGGCTGCCAGAAGACAGCACTCAGCCAGACCCAGGCTTGAGAAGAAGAAGTACTGCATGGTGCACCCCACAAAGGAGATGGATTTAGGCTTCTGGAAGAATCCCGAGAGCATTTTAGGGGTTGTAGACGAAACGTAACAGAAATCTAAAAATGACAAATTGCTGAGGAAGAAGTACATAGGTGTGTGTAGGTAAGGGTCAATCCTAATCAAGATGATGAGGCCCAGGTTCCAAGCCACTGTGGAGAGATAAGTTCCCAGGAAGGCAACAAATAGAACCAGCTTGAGCTTGGGAAAATCTGAGAACCCCACGAGAATGAACTTGGTGATGGTGGTGCTATTCCTTTCTCCTGTCATCCTCTCTGAGTGCCTTAAACCTGCAGAGAGATATTTGCATTAAACATGATCGTTTAAACATTATGGATCTTCCCTGTTTTGAATACAGTGTTGGATGAAAAATTATCCACAGTCAAACTAACTTTAACAAAATCAAGATCTTAATATTATTCTGAAAATTGCTACAAAACCATCTTCCTACCACTTCACTATTTGAGCTACATTCTTGCAATTCTTCCCACACATACAAACAGATGTAGCAAAATTCTTGTCTAAATGTTGATACTGATTTGCACTGCTATAAATATTTAGTGTCAGTGTTTCTTGTTCTTTTTTTTTAACAACATTGCACATAATTTTTTTAGATTTAATCTTTGACAATCTTGCAGGTAAAATATATTTCATTGTTTTAAATTTGTGTCTGTTGATCCCCTCTGTCTTTCTCTACAAGATTGTGTAGGAGGCTTTCCATCAAATACATAGTTTTAATTCCTTGTTCCCCAAGCTTTTCTAAGTTTGTCATTCATTGTCAATATTAAGTGCATACAGGGTTCTAATACAACCATTTATTTTGTTTTTATCTGTTTAACTTCATTCAGTAATTATGGTCCCTACATTTGGTGTTACACCCAAAAATATTTATTTATATAATTCAATAAGACTCTTCTATATTTTCTTTTCATTTTTATATTTGCATCACATTTTTTGGAAAAAAATCAATACATTTTATGAAGTATAAATCAGATGCTTTTTTGGTTTTCTTTTTCTAAATTGATTGACACTCATCACTACAATGAATTAAATTACTTGCCTATCAGTTAAAATCACTCTTACAATAAGATCAATTACAGAATCCCTATTTTGCTCAATTTTTTTTTTTTTTTGGTCTCTAACTAGGAAATTTTTTTTTGCTCAATTTTTTAAGCTTAGTTCTTGTGCCACCTGTTCAGTCCCATAACATTTTATAATTACTTATGATCAGATTTTACTAGTTAGTCATAGAGCATTATAATGACTGGCAAACATCCCTTCATTTTTCAGAGATCACTTTGATGATTCTCATGTCCATGTCTTCAGAAGATCTGTATAATGACTGTATCAAAGGAAATAAAATTAAGATTCACACTGCAATTCCCTTTTAATTAGTCTGGGGAGAGATAATACATAAAGATTCTTTTATCTCAGTTATAATAAGTAAAGGCATGAGAGAGCCATCAGGAACTCTTAGTAAATATTCATTACTGCTGCACTTGCTGGGAGGACCTGGCTCTAGTGGTACCTGCTCTGGGTTTGAGGGTCTGTCTCTGCATCACTCTTACACCCCTAGAGCTTTGGTTTCTCAATGAAATCATTGCAGCTGTTCTCTTTGCATCAAAGGAATGTTTCATGTCTAAAAACAATAAATGTGGTGGGAGATTACACAGAAAGAACTGTGGCCTGGTAGAGTAGAGCAATAGGAATGTGATTCCAGAAACCAAAGAAGAGGATTTATTAGCAACCTCCAAAAAGAAAATTGCATTGACCCATGCCATTCACCAGTGTACATAATAAGGTCACATCAAAATCCAGGCTATCTTCCTGCTGTAAAATTGACTTATGGCTTTCCTATGTCTAAAACACCTTCAGTAAAAACAGAAATAGTTCAAGTGAATTATTAAAGAATTTTTACTTCAAGAAATGATGTAAGTGAGTCATACTAGGTAACTAGGTAAAAGTGGAAATAATAATTACTGTGGCAATTCTGTGGTGTGTTTTCTCAAGTCATTTCTCAGGATGTGTATGTCATGGAGACCCTGAAAAGTAAATATTATTTTTAAGCTATTAAGAAATGCATTCTGTTGTTTAACTTCCTTAAGAGTATAGATTCTAGTGTGTTTATCCTATATTATATGGCTAATATCCACTTATGAGTGAGTACATGCCATGTGTGTCTTTCTGCTTCTGGGTTACCTCACTCAAGATGATCTTTTCTAGGAAGACCCTAGGGAAGATGCTCAATCCTCATTCAGAAGAACAAACACAACAGATACTGGAAGTAGGAGAACACAGGGAACAGGACAGGAGCCTACCACAGAGGGCTCCTGAAAGACTCTACTGATTGATGCATTGAAGCAGGGGCTGAGACTCATAGCCAAACTTTGGGCAGAGTGCAGGAAATCTTATGAAAGAAGGGGGAGCTAAAAAGACCTGGAAGGGACACGAGCTCCAAAAGGAGACCAACAAATAAAAAAAAAAAAAACTGAGCTTTGGGGGCTCTGTAGAGACTGATACCTCAACCAAAGACCATGCATTATGGAGAGGATCTAAAACCCAGGCTCAGATGTAGCCCATAGATTCAGTCTTCAAGTGGGCTCCCTAATAAGGGGAGCAGGGGCTTTCTGGCATGAACTCAATGACAGGCTCTCTGATCACTTCTCCCTGGGAGGTGCAGCCTTGCCAGAGCCACAGAGGAAGACAATGCAACCAGTCCTGATGAGACCTGATAGGCAGAGTCAAATAGAAGAGGAGGAAGACCTCTCCTATCAGTAGACTAGGGGAGGGACATAGACGGAGAAGAGGGAGGGAGGGTAGGTTGGGAGGAGATAAGGAAGGGGGACACAGCCTGATACAAATTGAATAAATTGTAATAAATGATAATAATAAAAATTTTAAAAGAAATGCATTCTGTGAAGATTTTCCTATTTTTCTATATGTTTAAGTAAATAGATATTTTTAAAAGTCATAAATACAATTTTAATCTCTCAAATGAATGTTAGACCTCTATCAGTTCACCAATGAACAAGAGAAAATGAATTATAATACAAATAAATATAAATAAATTTATAAATAAATATTGATATAAATATAAATTATATTTATATGGCAAGCTGCTGACAATACTACTTAGGTAATAGAGAAAGACCCCATAATTGAAAAAAAAAAAAAAGCCTGTCTCCACACTAATTCCTGCAGTTACTTTTACTTAATTTCCTGTTGTCTGTTTTCATTTCCTGTTGTCCATCTGAGATGGGCATTCTGGAATGCCATAATAAACATGGTTTCTTCATTCGACTACAAGTCAGTGAGATGGAGCTGGCTCAGCAGTATGATAACAGTTTCATCACATGCAGTATTAGAGAAATGGCATCAACTGTGGTATAAACAGGGCATGTTAAGGTCAGATTTAGGGAACTGGAGATGGCTCAGCAGTTAGGAGGGCTTTATGCCCTCCTAGAGTATCCAAGTTTGGCTCCCAGCCCACAGCAGGTGGCTCCCAAGGGCCTGAAACTCCAGCTCCAGGGGACATGATGTCATCTTCTGGCCTGTGTGCGTACCTACATGAACTCATACACACATGCACATAAATATAAAACAAAAATAAATTTTTTAAAGGATTAGATTTAACCTTCTACATTTTCTTTTACTGTAGAAATTCACTGCAGACACAATGTTTTCAGAGTCAATAAAAATAAAAAATATGTAAAGTAATTTTTTAGAGTTTGAAAAAGGGCATACAGCCAGTTGCTCAACAGATAAATACCATTCCTACACTTCTTAAGAAGTAACAAGCACCAGTAATAAATTATTCATAGAATTGCAGTCCAAGGGGTCAGGAGGTGGGATTTTTTTTCTTTGCAATCTTTCTCTCTTAATATAATAAAATGTCATAATCTTCTGAAGAAAATTTTATATCTTATGAGTTGAAGAGTTTATTTTGTTTCTCATTAATATTAAGACCCAAATTAAATCTTGATATAGGAGTCACAGGAAATGTTTTCCTGTTGTGCAAATAATACTGTGGTTGTTGAAATCTAACATCTGCAAAGCCCAAATAGACTATCATTTGGTAAACAGCAGAGGAAGATTAAATAAGTTCTTCAAAATGCTCGAGGAATAATCCATTGTTATTTTTTAATATGTTTTCAGAAAGGTAGGTAAAGGAATCTGGTAATTTAATATGAAGAAGGAAAGACACAATGTATGAACTAAAGCTTATTTTCTCATTCTCTTTAAAACTCTTCTATTATGAATTTGGAGTTCCTTCTAAATTCATTGCACATGGGTCATTTCCTAATGTATTGAAAATCTTACTACTCATATTTAAATTTATGAGAGCTTTTAATTATACCAAAGGCTATTGATATAATTCAGGTAAGAATACATATTTCTTAATTATTTCAAGCCAGGCAGGGGTAGTGCATACCTTTAATTCCAGCACTTGGGAGGCAGAGCCAGATGGATCTGTCTGAAGCCACCCTGGTTACAAGGTGAGTTACAGGACAGCCAGGACTACACAAGGAAGCAGTGGGGTAGAAGCACACAGAACAGTAGTCCTTGTAGTGAATAATAAGAAATGGCCTTATATGGAAAATGAATAACGTAAGTAACTAAAATGTCAAGCATTCTTTTATTTTTATTTTTTTTTTTCGGTATTGATGTTTAAGCTCTGGCTTGCACATGCTAGGCAATTGTTTGCCAATGAACTGCATGTCTAGAATTTATTATATATATATATATATAAAACACGGGATCTCACTAAGTTGCCTAGTTGGCCTTGAACTTGAGATCCTTCTGTTTCAGCTTCCTGAGTATCTTTCTGAGATTATAGGATTATGCCAGTGGGATTAAATCAAAACCTTTCCTCTGAGTTATATGTCATCTTTTACTAATTTAGCAAATTGCTGTCTATTGGGTTCTTATTTTGTGATGGACACAATTCTCAATAATTTAGATATAGTATTTGAGTTGTTTTTACACAGTTCTATGTACACTGACTGTTTCCTGTAAGTTGTAGGTGAGGAAGCTGAGACACTGGAAAGCTGAGGCATTGGGTGTCTATGTATATTCTCAGAGCTGCTAAACAACGGTGATTAGACACAGAAAACCCCAATATTCCCCCCAATATTCGTTCTGTTAGCCCTAGGTTTACAAGTAGAAATTCCAAAGTAGCACACTGATTGCATTCAATTAATTAATTCTTAATCAGTGTAGCTATTGATTAACACAGCTTTTTAAAACGGATACCGAGAAAATGGCAGAGTGATAGCAGAAGACATTATACCAAGGTTTGCAAAAAATACAGTCCTAGTTCCACATTTACTTAACTAGCTATTTGTTTCTCTGGTGAAGGAATATATCGTTCTCAGTAAAAAATTTAAAAAAGATCTGATCTCTGAGTGTGTCTCAGGCAGGGGAGCAGGGGGGCGATTAGGAATAAGAAGCTACAGGCAGGCCTGGAGGCTGTGGAAAAGTGATGATCCTAAAGCAGGGCAAAGGTCATGAACACTACTATCACTCGGCTGCCCAGGCTGACCTGTTCTGCCCTGGCTCCTGTTGAGCATAGCTGTCGCTCGGATCTTTCTGAGGACGGTGGGCTGTCTGTGGCTGTTTGGGACACACAGCAGCACCCACGTCTCACCTCTTGATCTGGACTCTGCTCTAGATCCTGGCGAAGGTCGTTATGCACTTTCTACCATCCCCCAGAGGAGTGCTTCTCCTGGAGGCTCTTGCTCCTCCAAACCCTGCTTTGTCCCGAAAGCTCCTGGCCAGCCAGCCATGATAAGAGAATTGCTTCCACCAGAGGCTCACTTAAATACCTCCTCAAACCCAGAGTGTAAAAAAAAATTATTACTAATTAACAGTCCAAGTAATTGTTCTCCAGTGTGATGGTACTGGAAGAAGTGAGGTTTCCCCTGGTGATTTTACTTCTTCTCCTGGAGTCTTCATCCAGAAAGTGTTTTTAGAACAATAAGTCACTAGAATAGAACATTATTCTATCTCACACATCTTCTTTAAATTCTCGTATTACAGATTGACCTTTACCTTTTCTGTTACCTATGGAATGCTGCATGGTGTGTTTCACTCAGAATGTTTCAGGCAAACTCAAATCGTTCACAGATCTCATTATGAACATCAGTATTCATGACTTATAACATTCTGCTCTCGAGCCACTTCTGTTGGATTCATTTTTTTTCTGTTGAATGTTTAAATGGAATATAAGCGTTTGCTTTGAAAACTAATCCTGAAGTCAGTATGTAAATATGTCAAAAGAGGAATACTTGGTTCATTATTCCAAATCTCATTTCCTAGATTTATTTTTTTTGTTTGTTTGTTTTGTTTTGTTTTGTTTTGTTTTTTGAGATAGGGTTTCTCTGTGTAGCCTTGGCTGTCCTGGACTCACTTTGTAACCCAGGCTGGCCTCCACCTCACAGAGATCTGCCTGCCTCTGCCTCTGCCTCTGCCTCTGCCTCTGCCTCTGCCTCTGCCTCTGCCTCTGCCTCTGCCTCTGCCTCCCTGAGTGTTGGGATGACAGGCATGCGCCACCACACCTGGCTTATTACTTCTTAGGACAACACCTCATGTGAGCACAAGATGTCCCAGACTTGATATATAGCTGAAGATGGACATGGACTTCCAACTTACTGCCCCCATATGCTAAGTGATGAGATTACAAACATGTGTACTTTATATAACGTTGGGACTTAAACCTAGGGTTTTGTTCATGCTAAGCGATCGTTCTGCTAGGTGAACGTCATTCCCAGCCCTGAGTGCTGTGGACTCCTTGGTTGAAAAATATAGTCTAGCAATGCTTTCTTAATCCCCTGCCGCAGCGGCCACGGAAGTGTCCAAGTGTCGATCAAGGGACTGACTTCTGGACTGTTGAAAGTTTCGGATACTTTTGACTCTTGGCAGCTGTGTGGAGAAGAGAATTCTGGGATATGTTTTGTGGCTGCAGCAGCCATGCACTTGTAGCTTCAGCAACAGAGGTGCCAGAAGACCTTCCCTGAAACGTGAGCAAACATGATCTGGATCGTCCGTTCCTGGCCCTCACCGCGTCAACATGGCCGGTGTAAGAGGCCTCATCTCCAGTGAACAAGTGGCTCCCTTTGCTGTCCTTCCTCCCCTCTCTTCTTTGTCTCCTTCCTTTTCTTGTTGCTCTAAGTTCAGCCACCCATTCCAAACAGTTAAAGCCAGACAGTTCACAATCCTAGAAAAAAAAAATGTCCACTCTCATTCCCATTTCACCCTTTTTAATCTTGGTCTGTGGATATGCTGGAAACCTAGAATTTAATATTCTTGTAAAGCAGTCATTAAGTTGTGGCCCACTCCTGTCAAGTTAAAGTAATATATAGCATTTTAAAGTAACATACTGAAGAGTAAGAAAATGCAGCTCACTTATTTCTGTTTTGGATCTCTTGTCCATCTGCTGGTAGAGACTTTGCATACATCGTCTTTGTTACTTGTTAAGACTTGAGAGTAAATTCACTAGGCCAGGAGTGTGCTGCTCCCCAATCCTGTATATCTAACTTCATAATTATGACTTTTTGTTTGGGGCTTTGGTTTTTATTGAGACAGGGTCTCATTATGTGGTCCAGGTTGGTCTGGAACTTGCTATAATAACCAGACTAGCCTCATCGTCATGGAAATCCTCCTGCCTCTGTATCACAAGTGCTGGGATTACAGGTGTGCACCACCACTCTGTCATTTGCTTCTGGAGTGAATCCCTGTGTTCACCTCTGTATCGTATGGCACCCTTCAGGATGTACAGATTTTTCCCAGGGTGCACGGGCAGTATCTTTCCTAGACTTCTAACCGCAGTCTTCCGGCACCTGATGGGCTGTCCTTGATCCTGATAATCTTGTTGTCTCTCTGACTTTGCATCCTCTCTAGGAGCAGTGGTTCTTTGATCTGTTCTCTCTCCCACCCATCTTGAACTGCACGGTAAGCTCTGATTGTATTCTATAGTTTCCCATGGCACAGAAGACTCGGGGTTGCTTTCCCAGGGTCTTCATCATACCAGGATTTTTCTTGTTGCTAGGTATGTTCTACTGTGTGGTAAAAAAGGATACTCGCCGCTCACTCACACCCCATCATTGAATGGAGTGAGTGCCTGCCGATTTAGGTTTTCTCAAGAGCTCTGAATCTTTCTCCAAATAATCCATGAGGTAGGGACAAGACTCCTAAGCTAACACAGCAGACTTTGCTGATTCACACCCAGCTGGAGACATTCTTCATTTTATGGTGAGGAGGTTTATTTGAGTTTATCCAACTTCAGGTTGGTGAGTCCTTTTGTCTCACACTTGGACAATAGTAACTGAAAGATGATTCTCCTCTTATTTTCTAGCTCTGCTGTGGTGACTTTGCCCATCATATGAGAGAGACTGGTTTGAATTTCCAGCTTTAAAACAATAATTTCAAGATTAAGCAAAGAAGCCCAGTAATTACAGAGATTATAAAAGCGCATCCATTGCTGAGTACTAGTCTGTTACCACACAGAAGATGAACACAGAAAGCTCTCGTGAACAGATTTGAAATATCCAGGTTTGCAGTAAGTGGACATGGAATGTCCAGATTGGATCTCTGTCTGCATCACTCATGGTTATAAAACATTGGCATAGTTACCTATGCCATTTTGTCTCCTATTTTAGTGTAAAAATGAGTGTCTCATAATAACGCATCTTTCCAGGGATTGGAAGGACTAAATCAGCACACATAACAGTGTCTGGCATCTCCTAAAGAGGCTCCAGACACATTATCTATTTATTACCAACAAGCAGGTCTGGTATATCATTAGTATTCACTGCTGTGGCCATATGGGGAGTTTATGGGTGCCTTTCTTCCTAACAAGTAGATGTGTATCTTGTGCCAAACATTCAGGCAGGTTCTAAGCATCTGTGTAGTGGGAGCTGCCAGGTTGGCTTGTTGGAAAACCAACGGATTTGGGTAATAAGAATGCAGTGAGCTAAAATGGATTTGAAGAGATGTGTAAGTTCAGTTTCTCAGGTTCCATGAAGGCAATATGGTGGTGGCCACATGAGGGCCATGGGCACAGTTTGGGTCTGTATCGATTCTGAGTTTTGAAAGCCTGGAGGTATTGCCAGATCTGATAACGTGTTACTGGAAGCCTGCCCATCTTTCCTTCCAGAAAGAGGCATTATTATTCAGAATACAAGCAAATGTTCTCCAATGTGGAGAAGGAGATGTTTCCATTTCCATAGTACTGGCTTTTCCTGACCTAGAAATTTCTCAAATACTGCACAGTTATTTGGATATAGAGAAGAAACAAATTGTCTGAAGAAATGCACTAAGTGAACTTAATAAAACTACTTAATCATAATAGTTAATTTCATGGCTTTGACATCAAAAAAGAAAAAAAATTCTAATGTTAAGATTCTCTTGTTTGAAAAAAAATATGTTTAAATGTCTTTCAGGACAATTAGACCCTACTCAGTATTTAAACTTCTTTAAGTTATTGTTAGTCCTCAAGGTAAAATGTGCCATTTTTAGCTCTTGTGATTTGAACTTATTTGATTTCTTTGACTTTAAGCTTTTTCATTTTCTCTTTCATAATTGTTATAGAAATGTTATAATTACCTGGTTATTTTCCTGGCTAGCAAACAAAACTTTCATCAAATGTTAATGTAGGGTTGACAGTGTGCTCAGGAGAGGATCATCTGGCTGGCATATGCAAGGCCTTGAGTTCAGTTCCCAGCAGTACATGCACACACACACACATCCACACATGTGTGCTCACATGGACATACATACAAACATGCATGTCACCCATGCATGTATAAACATGTATATACACACGGCAATCCTTTATCAACTATTTCCTGCTTCATTCTCTTCAGATTGCTGCTTTGTCATATAACTTCATTTAGGTTGTCCACCAAAGTCATCACAGCCTCAAGTTACTTTCCTTTGTGACTCAGTCAACTGACTTTAAGCTTACTATGTTCTTCTTCATTTACAAATCACATTAATTTTTTACTTTGTGAGATTCTGTTATGGTTTCCATCTCTACAGGTTCCTGCGTTTAAACATCTTGTCCCTAGCTGATGGCGGACGTCCCTAGCTCTTTGGGGACGTTGTGGAACCTTTGGGTTGGGACCTAACACGTGAGAGTGTGTCATTGGAAGGGAAGATTTGAGGTCGGTAGGCTGACACTCTGGGGGTGTGTCTCTCTCTGCTTCTTGACTGCACTATATTCCTGCTACTGTAACCATGAGCTGTTCCAGCTGCCCATTGCCATGTCTTTCCTATCACGACTGTCTACTTTCCTTAAAATCATGAGACAAAAATAAACTTTTCCTCTCCTAAGCTATTTCTAAACTCTGTCACAATGACAAGCAGAGTAATACAGATGTATTCACTGATATTATTCACATATTTTTGCTACTGTATACTCTAGATAAAATGCATTTTACTAATTGCAATTAGTTAATCTCCAAGGCAACAATATTTTACCCATGTGAAACAAGTACAAGCCTGTCTATATTTTAAAACTGTTACCCAATATTCAGGGCAAGTTATATAATCTTTTTCAAGTAATATGTGTTCTTATCAAACCAAATATTTTTCTGAAGTAAATTTTTTTGTTTCATTATTACTTTATTCTCAACAGTTGTGCCTTTGGACATTATTGAATTATTTTTTGAGTTGAAATTTTCATGTTAACAACATTTTACCCATACACCACTTCTTTCAAAGCTTTATTCTCTGGTTTGAACATGAGTACTTTTGCAAAGTCTTTCCCAGTACCATGCATCCTCTCCACAAAGTCCATTTGAAATTTTGATTGGAATTAATTTTGACAAACTGAATAGTTAAAAGAGCAAGGGTTTTTTTTTTTTGCATTCTTCCTTCAAATCAAGAAATTATCATTCCTTAAAATTCAACATATCATTGCCTCCATCTGCTTAGCTATTTCTGACTTAATTTTATGACACATTGAATCTTCATAGCAATTCTTCAAGCCATCTCTTCCATCCCATCCCACTCATCTCTTCATATTCATCCATATTCTTAAAATCTCACAGTGCCTTTAAAATCTTTAGTTTTTCCAAATCAAACAATTTGCTGTTCTCTGCCTCAGTGACTGCAAAATTCTTGGAATTGCAGATGTCTGTCTTCCTGCTCATCAGCTGCTAACCTCTCAAAGGTGTCTGCGTATAATCCACACCGTCTGTGATACCCTCAGAAACCTGTTGAAAAATCCCACCTTCATTCTTAATTTTCTGTTTGAATGTTCTAAAAAATAAAACATTAGAGTACTTAACAAAATATTAGAATGCATTACACTGTTTTACAAATTTGGAATATAAAGTCAACATTCTGTACTGAGTTGGAAATATTCCAGCCATAAAGGGTTCTAGAAACTACCAATCCCATCTTCTACTAACACAACAAAGAAAATGTGACTTTTTAAAATGTGAGATTGTTTTGTCCAGATCCCAAGTCATTCTGTTTCCAGTCCAGGTACAAAGTTCTGGAAGAAGCCAGAAAACAAAGAAAACATCAGGTGATAGAATTATGGAGCCAAAGAGAACTCAGCTGTTAAGAGCACTTAAAGATCTAGCAGACGACCCAAACTTAATTCCCAACACACAACAACCAGCTGCAACAACAGCTTCAGAGAGACTCCAACTTCCCTACAATACACATAAATGAAAATAAATCTTTAAAAATGAAGAATTAACAGCTGCTGGACAATTCCTGTGAGCAGCATATAAAGTACATTTATTTCCTTGAAAACTGCCATGACCCAAAAGGCATTGATCACAAGCAGTTATTTTAGACACATGGGTTTGTCAAATTCATACACAAATACTTGCATGCTATACACTGTATACTACAGATAATTTGAAGATGAGACCAAAATGGATTTTCTTCCTTCATAAAATTAAATTTTACACATTGAAGCATTTATGCTAGTCAGGGCAAGACTTTGACTCAGGAATTCTACTCAGACATCTTAATTGTCTATTATAAGATGGCAGTAAAAACACTGATAATCCAAACAGGTGAAAGGAATGGCACAGACACACTTATTTCTCTTTTCAACCACAGAATAGATGTAAGCAAATAGCCTCAACTTTTAGCTGGATTACATGGGAAATGTAGATGGGATCCTATCAGTTGTTAGTGTTGGTTAAGAAGACAGGTGAGATCCGGGCTTGCCACTCCAGCTCTAACTTCCCTCAGCAAGATCCTCTCCAATAACATTGTCCACCTTTTTCCTTGTGAGCTCTCCCTTCCATATTCATGATGTTGGGAGTGGAATTCTATCCCAGAAACAAGATGGGTTAGGAGCAGAAACCCTCTCGCTGTCTTGTTGACAGTTGTCCACAAGCTTTGCAGTAAGGTCAAGCACGTGAATGCTTGAGGAAGTTTAGAATCTTCCTCTCTGAGCACAGATGAGGTCCTGGGATGTTTTACTCCCTTAGAAATTTCTGCAGTTTCTACTCACCTGATATTAAGACAATCGGAATCCTAGTGAAAGAAAAACAGTAGAGGCAAGCTTTCTTTCTAGTGCCCTTCCCTCATCTTTCCACTATTCCCAAAAGGTGACAAGGGAAACGGCCAAACTAAAATTTTCTTTAGTGTGTGTGTGTGTGTGTGTGTGTGTGTGTGTGTGTGTGTGTGCGTGTTTAAAATTTATGTTTATGGGTGTTGGCCTGCACTATGTCTGTGCACTGTTTGTGTGTCTGGTCCCTGCAGAGAGCAGAAAAGGGTGTCGGATCCCCTAGGCCTGGAGTTACAGAGGGTTATAAGCTGCCCTGTAGGTGCTGAGCATTGAACCTGGATTTTTTGAAAGTGCTCTTAACCACTAACCCATCTTTCCAGCCCCTAATTTAAGATTTTATTGTGCCTTCACAAGTCCAACTTCTTGTCAGTTTACCAGTAAGTTTCTGTTTTTTTTAATTAGTAGCAAATAGTTTCCTAATACATATTTGCCTTATTAAACAAGCTCAAAATGTAACACCCAACCATGTAGAAGTTACCTAAATCAGGACATAATCACCTCACCAAAGGAGGACTCATGTCTGATTCCTGATTTATAGTTATGCAAGACAGAGAACAATAAGTGATTCTATGCCTATAAGATGACTTCCCAGCCAACTAGACAACAAAGCCTTAAATGTGGCAGATGTATTAGACATTTCCACTACAAGTTTCTGTCCGTGTGATGTTGGCAAAACCCATTATCTGTATAGTTAATTATATGTTGAATAAATCTATGAATAAAGAAAGGAACACAAGAATTCTAGAGGTAAAAGAGCAAGTTCAATATGAGAAGTAACTTAGAAAGAAACCAAATGTTTAAAGTGATGAATACATTTAACATCATTAAGATAGCACATAACGAAGCATCTTGGGGGTGATGGTGGGAACATAGCAGATATCCAGAAAGGAGAGGTTGCTGAGACAAAAATATGTGAGTTTGTGTAGATGGGTGTCTAGTTTGATGAGAGTGAAGAGGCTCAAATTCCAGAACAGTGTCATGAGTCAGATTTCTAAGAATATAGAGAAGAGGGCAATGGTGAACTTTGGAAACTCAGAGAATCCCAAAAGAACCAATTTCACAATCGTGCTGTTCTTTTCCCTCATTGTTGCACTAGTGTTCCTGGGTTCTCTAGCTCAGTTGTTATCTTAGATTCTGTGAAAACAAGCTAACTTTTAGCCACACTGAACTCATACTCCAAGGGAATATTGAGGCATTTTTTAGAGAAACAGCCCCACTTGACCTTATCTCTTGCATAAAAAAAAATTTTTAATGTAAGAAGATAGCTGTGTTTTTATTATTGACCACTCAGGCTTGCATGAAGACAGAATATAACATCTGGATCTGAAGATGACTTAGCAGTTGAGAGTGCTTGCTGTTCTTGCAGAGGACCTGAGTTCCATTCCCAGGACTCACACCAGGTAGCTCAAAACTGCTTGTTACTCCAGTTCTAAGGGACCAGGTGTCCTCTTCTGGCCTCCTTTGGTGCCCAAATACTTGCATGCACACACAAAGGCACAGTATCTCACTATGTATCTCTGGCTGTCCTGGAACTCACTATGTAGACCAGGGTGGCCTGGAACTCACAGAGACCCACCTCTCTTTACCTCCCAAGTACTGAGATTAAAGGCATGTTCCACTATACCCAGCTAAAATAAATCTTTTTATTTTAAAGGAAAATATGAAATCTGGAAGTCCTCCTTAAAAAGATACTTTGGAAAATTTAGGATGTGATTAGAGGAATGGACTTAGAACATGGGTCTAGATGTCAGATGCTGTGACTGGACAGTGGCTCTGCTGTAAAAGCTGTACCACTCAGGGAAAGTGATCGAACATTGTGCATTCAGCATTTTATCTGAAAATACAACAGAATTCATCCCATAGGGTTTGTATGTGGATGCTGAACTCTGAATTTAGGTCTTCATGCTTGTAATGTATGAAGAAGTGTTGTTGGGAGACTGTTCCAAGGATGGGTTTTAAAGCACACTTTGGATCTGTAAAATGTCATCTTTAAGTTTAAATGTTTGGGGTGGGGAGCATGGCTAGTCGGTAAGGTAACTGCAGCCTAAGAATGAGGATCTGAGTTCAAATCCTCAGCATTCACCTAAAAGCCAGATGTAGTGGCACAGGCCTCTAACTCCACGGCTATGGAAGAGAAGCAGTGACAGGCAGATCCCCCAGAGCTCACAGGCCAGCCAGTCTAGCTACATATTCAAGGAGAGACTCAAAAAACAAAATGGTGCCTGGAAACAGAAGATACTCAGTATCAATCCCTGGTGTCCATATGGACCCAAACAAGGATACAAACACGCTCATACAGACACACCACACACAATAATAATGTTGATGATGATGTAATTAACTTTAATTTGAGTTTAAAATATAGATAAGTAATCTGATCATATTTAAACATTTTTAGACATGCTAAGATACAGCCCAAGCTGGTCTTGAAAGCATTATGCAGCCAAGGATGACCTTGAACATCTGAGCTTCCTCTCTCCATCTCCCAAAAACTAACAGGCATACTACTAAGTACACAGAGGCAAAATAAATTCTTTCACACATTAAGACCAAACTGTAGCCTTCCCTATAACTTTAATATCATTAGATATCCAAAGCCATAGTAGCTCAATACTCGAAGACCAACAACAGCTTCTGCAGAAACAAACTACCTTATCTACAAATTCTACTTGTTTCCATCCATGGTTCCAATGCCCTGTCTTCAAGTTCTTGGCAAGTTTTTCCAAGAAAGATTCCAATTCTTGCCTTGATGGCATATTCCATGGGGAGTGTTAAGAACTATTCGCCTTATGTGGCATAATTCTTCAGAACTGACAAAGCTCGGTGTGGTACACGGAAATGTACAAGCCTCATAGGTCCTGCCGCAAAGAGGGTTCACTGAGCAGAGCACAAGGGCTAGGCTCTCCTCACCTCTACCTTGCAGTTTCAATCCTGGGCCTGGCTTGTCTCACTTCCGCAGCACTTGGCCCCCTCCTTCCTGCTTCCGCACACGAGAACTCTCTCTATTCTCACCATCAGTTACCTCTTGATAGACAATAGGATTGATTCTAATTCTGACTGTTTGTGAATAAGCTTCCTGTGAGCATTTGTGGAAATGTCTTTACATAGGTGCACCGTTTTATTCTTCTTAGATAAACAATTTGGAAATAAATCACAGGGTCTTTTACTTGTTTACTTTTGGTAAATAGGTGTCTAAAAGGAACTCAAGAGCGGTGGAGGTGGCTCGGTGAACAGAAAGCCTCCTGTGCAGGTAGAAAGACCTAAATTCGGAGCCCAGCACCCACACACAAAGCTGGGCACAGCAGGGCATATCTGTAACTCACACACTGGAGGGAGGCTAGAGGCAGGTGAATTGTCACAGCTCATTTGCTAGCCAGTCTAAATAGTGAACTCTAGGTCTGGTGAGAGATTGTGTCTTAAGACAAAGGAGGAACGTGACAATAATAATAACCATAGTAATAATACTATGAGCTGATCTTTGGTTTTCACCTGTGCACATATGATCGCATATGCCCGCATACAGAAAGTACATCTGCACACACACATGAACACGTTCACAGAGACACACCACACACTCGTACAAGAAAAACTCAAAGCTCCCTTAGTGGCTGTACCAATTGACAGCGTCCAGGGGTTGTAATTCATATATCACACAATTTACGCCACTATAAGAAACTGACATCAATAGCTGTGACGATTCCAACGTTCGAGAGCAAGAACGAATTGGAAATCTCTCATTTCCTCCAAGGGGGGAAAAAAAACACTGTAAAGCACTACACAGTAAATCTTGGTAAAGGAAGTGATCAGCTTTACAGTGGGAGGGTGTGGGAGAGCCTGAGGGAGGATAGCCAGGGAAGGCTGGGGGGAGAAAGTAATATAAATCTATTTAAATTTAAAACTTTAAATTTATAATCAGTAAATAAATCAAGGTATTCACCAGGGAAACAAGGTCCTCTAAATCAGTAGGATTGATGCGCAGATGAAAACACGGAGACTGAGGTGTCCTGAGCAGTGCCTGAGCGGGTCAGCACTGGATGTGATGCTGGAGCTGAAAGAAATGGACGCATTCCTCCAGCCCTAACCAGAAGCCACTGAGAATTTAGCTCTCTCCAAGGGAGCCTCACTTCGGAGAAAAACTATGTTTGAGAGTAGGCTGCATGCCCACCAATAGATGAACAACAGAAAATGAAATCAGCAGCATCTTTGGAGGTTTCTTGTCTCATGGTGTCATGTCAGGTCTTTCTTATTTAACATTTTTTATTTTTTGTTCTATTTTATTTATATATTTTTCTCTGTTTTTACACTACAGGTTCTTTGCACGCATATTATGGCTTCCGGTATACTGTTTTCATGGAATTCCCGAGCGTGGGGCTCTGTTCCCTGTGTCTTTTCTTGGGCTCTTTTCCTTCTGTTGGTTTGTTTTGTCCTGTTACTCTCTGTTAGTATTATTTTTATCTTATTTTATTTTATTATTATCCCTTAGAAACCTTTTTGTTTTCTAATGAGAGACAGAAATGGATAGATCAGGATGAGATAGGAAGGGAGGTGGGGAGAAACGTAAGGAACAGAGAGAGGGGAAACCATGATCAGAATATATTATGTAAAAAAAAATCTATTTTCAATAAAAAAATAATGAAAAACATTTAAATTCATCACAGATAATTTTCAGGGATAAAATTGTGGTCCACTATTATTTTGTATTTTAAAGTAGGAATTTAAATAAACCAATATTTTATTTTAAAAATAAAACATTAAAAATTGAACAAGTTGAGCATATTTCAGATATATGCCTAAGGAGTGGAATAGCTGGATCTTGAGGTAGCACTAGTTCTAATTGTCTGAGAAAAAACCAGATGGATTTACAAAGTGGTTGTACAAGTTTGCATTCCCACCAGCAATGGAGGAGGGTTCCCCTTTCTCCACAACCTCTCCAGCACGTTTTTGATCTTAGCCATTCTGATAAGCATAAGGTGAAATCTCAGGGTCATTTTGATTTGCATTTCCCTGAAGACTAAGGACACTGAACATTTCTTTAAGTGTTTCTCTAACATTCCATATTCCTCTATTGAAATTCTCTGTTTAGCTCTGAACTGCTTTTTTTTTTTTTTAATTAGATTACTTGATTTGTTGCTGTTTAACTTCTTAAGTCTTTTATATATTCTGGATATTAGCCCTCTGTCAGATATAGGGTTGGTGAAGATCTTTTCCCAATCTGTAGGCTGTTGTTTTGTTCTGACGACGTGTTCTTTGCTTTACAGAAGCTTTTCAGTTTCATGAGATCCCATTTATTGATGTTGCTCTTAAAGCCCATGCTGTTGGTATTCTGTTCAGGAAGTTGTCTCCTGTGCCAATGAGTTCTAGGCTTTTCCCCACTTTTTCTTCTAATCGATTTAGTGTATCTGGTTTTCTATAGGTCTTTGATCCACTTGGACTTTAGCTTTGTTCAGTGTGATAAATATGGATCTATTTGCATTTTTCTACATGTAGGCAAATGGGATGGATACTGGAAGAAAGGAGAAAATAGGAAACAAGACAGGATCCTACCACAGAGGACCTCTAAAAGACTCTACCCCACATTGTATAAAAGCAGATATTGACACTCATAAACAAACTTTGGGCAAAGTGCAGGGAATCTTAGGAAAGAAGGGGGAGGTAGTAAGACCTAGAGAGGACAGGAGCTCCACAGAACCAAAATATCTAGGCCCAAGGGTCTTTTCTGAGACTGATACTCCAACCAAGGACCATTCATGGATATAACCTAGAACTCCTGCTCATAGCCCATGGCACCTCAGTCTCCAAGTGGGTTCTCTTGTAAGGGGAATGGGGACTGTCTCTGACATGAACTCAGTGGCTAGCTCTTTGACCTCCTCCCCCTGATGGGATAGCCTCCTTGGCAGGCCACAGAGGAGGCCAATGTAGCCAGTTCTGATGAGACTGGATAAGCTAGGGTAAGATGGAAGGGGAGGAGGACCTCCCTATCAGTGGACTTGGAGAGGGGCATAGGAGGAAATGAGGGAGGAAGCGTAGGATTGAGTGGGGAGAAGCGAGGGGGCTATAGCTGGGCTACAAAAATGAATAAACTGTAATTAATATAAAAAATAAAAATTTAATTAAAAAAGAGAGAGAGAAATCTTCCCCACCAAAACCATTTCTCCACACACTCAGAGGCCCCTTATTACTGAGTGGAATCAAATGCTAATTTTTCTTTTAACACTTTAAATTATAAAGTATAGACCAGTCTCTTAAGGCAGGGTAATCCTAGAACTTATTCAAATGGGACACTCTGGGGTGTGAAAAGGGAAGCTATTCATAATGTGTCAAGACAGCAAACACAAACTGGGATTGTCATAATCAGTACAGATGATTGAGCCCTCAACACTGAATGTCCTTTTTAAGAAGTTTTTTCTTATTTGTTTATTTTATTCACTTTACATTCTTGTAGCCCCTTCCCTCCTCCCCTCCCATCCCCATCCTCTCTCCTCCCTCCCCCACCCCTTTTCCTCAGAAAAAGGGAACTTCCTTTCTCATCCACTCCAGCTCATCAAGTAGCATCAGGACTGAACATGTCCTCTTCCCCTGTGGCCTGGCAAGGCAGTCCTGCTAGAGAAAAAAATCAAAAAGCCGGCAAGTGAGTCCGTGTCTGATGCAGTTCCCAACTTCCTTACTAGTTTTATGTATGTATGTGAATAAATGCCATATGAATGCAGGTTCTGAAAGAGACCACTGAAAGCATCAAATCCCCTAGAGCAGGGGTTAGAGGTGGTTGTTAACAGCTTTTCATGGATGATAGGAACCAAACTTGAGTCCTATATAAGAACAGGAAGAGACCTTAACCATGGAGCCATCACTCCAGCCCCAGTGTTCGATGTCTTTATCAAAACCCGCATGCATTGAGTCTTTGATGGCCTCATGATCAGGCTCCTGCAGTACTTGTTTAGGGATGAATTCTGATTTCAGTATATACAAGCTATGTCACCATGATCACTTTATTTAACCTCACTATAGCTGTTTCTTAATCAGCAAAGTGGAGATGATAAATAACAACCCTTCAACAAGGTGATAGTGAATTCAGTAACCTGTTGATGCCTGGGTTCACTCAACTAATGTTAGAAGATTTATACTGAATCACTGTGCCATTGTTTTAGTCTTCCCATCATTTCTGCACTTGTTTGTTTGTGTGTGTGTGTGTGTTTACAATTAGTTGTAAATCCCTTACTATTCACACTTCTATTAACATGTGGTTGTTACACACCGATAGAGCATAGTGTGGTATTTGAGCACAGGTATTATGGTTTGAGTCTGAAATGCCCCCTTCAGATACAGGCTCATGTGTTTAAAGAGTTTACAGGGAACACTTCTGGGAAGCAACTAGATCATGAGGCTTCTAACCTCATTAGTGAGGCAACCCACCCACGGATCCATGGTTGAATAGGCTCTTGGAAATGGTGGAGAAGGTAGGTGGTAGCACCTAGTTGGGGAAGGGGAAACAGGGAGGTGTGCCCTATTTGAGTGTCCCTTGCCCCTCTCCTTCCTCTCTTCTGTGAACTGAGTGCCTCTCTCTATTATATGTTTCCTGACTCCTGATGGTTTAGAAACAACAGATCCAGGTAACCATGAACTGAAACCTCTCAAACCAGGAGGCAAAGAAAACCTTTCTTCCTTTAAATTGATGTTGTCACAATGATAGAAACCCACTAACATGAAATACACAAAAATATAGTTATCATTTCTTTCTCTTTTCTTATTTTGCTTTTTGGGGCCTTCTAGATTTTTCCAGATTTGTAGAGTCAGACTTGAAAAACTAGATATCTAAATTGTTATTACTTGATTAATATGTTTAAGGAAAAAAAAAACGCACAGAGATACCCGCAATGATAGAAGGACAAAATAAACATCTAAGAGAGTCGTAAAACATTATGATTAGAATTTCAAGTTTCTTAAGCAAGCCAAACAATCAGCTAATACAGATTTTGATAGGATGCGCTTACTGAAAGAAACCCAAGAAAATAACGGGTATTTCAATGATATGTAGGATAGAGCGAGAAGATGAAAGCAGCATCTAACTGAGACTCCAGCAGCATAACAGAAACAGGCAGTTTTCAGGATGCTCATGCTCTACGCATTAAACAGTCCAACATGCCTGTCTGGTGACTACAACAGCCGCCATGTCTTAAGAACCCATGCAGTATCAGAAGCAAAGTTACTCTTTTGTTTAGTTCCCTGAACATAGATGAAAACTGTAGGCAGAGGTGGTAAGTGACTGCAGTTAGGCTAAGTAGAGGATCCAGTTTCCAAGAAATACTTTTAAAGCATCGTCAACTCAAAGAAAATAAGAATCATTAGACAATTTAATTTACAACAATGACTGAGTGAGAAAATGTGCTCCTAAAAGAAAAAGATCACTCTGAGTGAGGTAGCCCAGAAGAGGGAAGACACACATGGTATATACTCACTTATAAGTGGGTATTAACCATATAATATAGGATAAACATACTAAAATTTATAGCCCTAAAGAAGCTAGACAGCAAGGAGGACCCTAGGGAAGATGCTTAGTTGTCATTCAGAAGGGCAAATGTGATAGACATCTAAAGAAGGAGAAGACAAGGAACAGGACAGGAGCCTTCCACAGAGGATCTCTGAATGACTCTACCCACCAGGGTATCAAAGAAGATACTGAGACTCATAGCCAAACTTTGGACAGAGTGATAGAATCCTTATGGAAGAAGAGGGAGATAGAAAGACCTGGAGGGGACAGGAACTCCACAAGGAGAACAGAGCCAAAAATACCTGCCCTAGGGGGGCCTGCAGAGACTGATACCCCAACCAAGGACCATGCATGGGGAGGACCTAGACCCCCTGTTCAAAGGAAGCCCATTGGCTACTCAGTTTCCAAATGGGTTCCTAGTAAGGGGTACAGGGGCTGTCTCTGACATGAGCTCAGTGGCCAGCTCTTTGATCACCTCCCCTTGAGGGGTGCAGCCTTGCCAGGCCACAGAGGAAGATGATGCAGCCAGCCTTGATGAGACCTCATAGGCTAGGGTCAGATAAAATGGGAGGTGGTCCTCCCCTATCAGGAGACTAGGGAAAGGGCATAGGGAGAGAAGAGGAAGGGTGTGTGGGACTAGGAGGAGATGAGGGAGGAGGCTGCAGCAGGGATACAAAGTGAATAAATTGTAGTACATAAACATATAAATAAAATTCAATTTAGAAAAGAAAAGGAAACGTGACGGCTCTGCTCATCGTGCCTTGTCTCCCATCTCAGCCGCTCTCACGGGGTGGGTTCTGTCCCATCTATGTTCATCCTGCTCATGGTGCATGACTTCACGTCATCTTAGCCCGTGGATTTGCATCATCTCACCGTGTGACTCTGTTATACCTCTATCTTTATGAAAACAGCAATGGAGTTACAGAGTTACCAGTATTTGCTCACCGCAGGTAAAGTCAACCTTGGTTCCCAACAGACATTAAAGGATGGACTCTCTCAGGCTTGGGGAATGTCACAAAAGAGGAAGCTGAAAGAATAGATGAACCAGTAAAGGATAAGTAGAAGGGCTGGAAAACGTTACCTCAGGGTGGGACACAGTCACTGCAGTCACAGTCTCACGGGAGCTGCGGTTACCTGCAGTGGGCCGGCTCAAGCCTGAGCCCGTCAACAGTCCATCAGAGACGAAGGGGGGCCCTGCCCCTCCCTGCTGATCCATAGACGGTTGCCAAATTCTGGGGGAAGAACAGTCATTGACTACAGTGGTATATCTAAGGGTGAATCGATCGTACTCTCGTGTACAGCTTTAAAGCCGTAGTCTCAGAAATGACCCTGATCAAATCAGTTGGTCATAAGACAAGACAAAAAGACATAAATGGAGGGAAAGGGTTTGTAAGGAGAAGGAAGGATGATAGGACTGGGAGGGGATGAAAGAGTGTAGAAAGTGATCCATCCGAATCTGTTACATACATGTATGAAATTGTTAAAGAACAGATTTAATCAATGGAAGGGAGAGAAGGGGATGTGTGCTCCCAAACCCTCATCACACATACTATTCCTAACAGGATTTAGATTTTTTTTCAAACTTTGAGTGGCTGAGCCATCCTAAGGCACACTCATCCTGTTTTGCCATACACAAAGAAAAGGTATTTTGCTAATTTTTCCTAATTCTAGGAGTTCAGATGTCTGCAAAACCTATCACAGTATAATATAATATCACAGAGGGCCTCCAAAAGACTCCACCCAGCAGGGTATCAAAGTATATGCTGAGACTCATAACCAAACTTTAGGCAAAGTGCAAGGAATCTTATAAAAGAAAGGGGAGATAGTAAGACTTTGAGGGAACAGGAGCTCCATAAGGGGAGCAACAGAACCAAAAAATCTGGGCACAGGGGTCTTTTCTGAGACTGATACCCCATCCAAGTACTATGCATGGAGATAACCTAGAACCCCTGCACAGATGCAGCCCATAGCACCTATTAAGGGAAACAGGGACTGTCTCTGACATGAACTGATTGGCCTGCTTTTTGATCACCTCCCCCTGAGGGGGGAGCAGCTTTACCAGTCCACAGAGGAAGACAATGCAGCCAGTCCTGAAGAGACCTAATAGACTATGGTCAGATGGAAGGCAGGAGGATCTCCCCTATCATTGGACTGGGGGAGGGGCATAGGAGAAGAAAGAGGGATGGTGGGATTGGGAAGGGATGGGGAGGGGGTTACAGCTGGGATACAAAGTGAAAAAAATGTAACTAATAAAAAAATTAAAAAAAAAACAAAACACAAAAAGATATTTTAGAAGATAAAATAATTAGGCTCATTTAAATGGTGTTTGTTTTCAGAGACAGAATGATAATGTTGACTCAAGAATAGTTTTTAGATTGGAGGCAGGGCAAGATGTCAGCGCCAGGAGGACTCTCATTCTGAGGAGCAGCACAGCAGGATTGGCACAGTGACCAGCAATCAGAACTCACGGCCATAAAACACAAGTGATTGTGTTTCACAGGTGAGAGGATACCCCATGGTGGGGGATTCAATCAGCTTTAACTCACCCGGCTAAACCTCGGAAGAGATCCTGGTTCTGCCAGGCGCTTGGTCGCCAGCCCAGAGCTACACGCCAGCTAGATCTGGTCACTGTCACAGACTGAACTGTGGGCCCACAACATCACAGACTGGATTTTCCAGTCGAGAGATAATCCCACGGAGCAGGAAACGATTGGGACCAACCTTAGGTCACCCAGACATCCCCTGGAAAAGACTCAGGTTCCACAGGCGCCCCAGGAGCCAGCCCAAAGCCAGAGCCAGGGAACTCAGGTTCCAGCACAGAGCCCTGCCTGTGCGCCTGATTTGCCACCTCAGATACAACTGTGGGCCCCAGGGCACCAGAGACTGCGTTTCACTGTCAGGTGCAAACCCACAGGGAGAAAAAGGCTGGTCTGATCTCAGAGCACTCAGCAGACACCCCAACCCCGAAAAGGTCTCGAGAAAATTACCCAGTTTAGGCAGCCGCCAAGGCTCCCAACGGCCAGAAAGGTGGAGCCACAAGCGGGCATCTGTGCCTGTGGGTTCTACTCACCACCCCAGACAGAACAGTGGTCCCCAAAGCAAAGACTGGGTGTCTCTGGCAGGAGGAAACCCCCAGCGGAGGGGATCATCAGCTCTAATGCTTAGGACACCCAGCACTAAAAGACTTCCTGGATTCACGCAGACTCTAGGCTCTAATGCAGGCAGGAGTGCTGTGCTCAGCCGCCATTATTGAGTTCCCCTAGGGCACTGGGACACACAGCTGCATCCTCAAACCTACAAAAGACAGAGAACCATTACAGCAGCCCTCAGATACTGTGCCAAGGATTAACCAGTTAGACTGTCAAAACTGTGGGAATCCCTGGTCCTTCAAGAGGGCTGCACCCACAGCATCTGGACCAGAGCAGTGCCTGCAGCCGCCATCCCAGACAGGGACACACAGTTTCTGATCCAGAGTGAGGCACCCAGCCTCCAGACGAGAGCAGTGCCTCCAGGCGCCAGCTGACTTAGGTACATATTCTCCAGGCCCAGAGCAGAACACTCAGCCTCTGGCCCAGAGACTTGCTGGGCGCACCTCTCACTTTCCTGGAAAGAACTGTGTGCCCCAGGATAACAGACTGAGTTTCCCTGTTGGGAGAAAACCCCACAGCTAGGGAATCAACAGGTTCTTCAAGAGTACTGTACCTGGAAATTTAGTGAGCAGCAGCACACTAAATTTATAACAAGAAACCCAGCAGTGGGGCAGCTGTCTTGAGAACTTCTATGAGTAAGAGGAGAATTCCCCCCTGCCTAACATAGACCACAGCTACTACTCAGGGCTATAAGCCTGAGGTGAGCAGTGGCAACTCCGGAGAAACACTGGCCATACAGCGACCATAACCAAAAAGCAGAGAAGGACTCCTTCAGGAAAAATCATCTTCCGTCCAAGGGGATTCTCCCTACCTCAGGACTCCAGGAAGCACAGAAACTAACAGCCAACACCTAAATCAGCCCAATGTGTAGAGGTCAGCGTAAAAGCTCAACCAACAAAAGACAGAGCAATATGGTATCTCCAGAACCCAGCCTTCCAGGGACAAACAGCCCTGGACAACACAGCATAATAGAAAATCAAGAATATGACCTTACATCTATGCTGATGAAGAGGATAATAGAGGAAACAAATAAAATACGTAAAGCATTAGAGGAAGATAAAACCAAACAGATCATGACTATCCGTAAAGAAACGGAGGAAGATAAAGACAAGCAGATTATGGCTAACCGTGAAGAAATACGGGAAGATGCAGCCAAACAGCTTGTGGCCTTCAGAAAAGAAATAATTAAATCACTGAAAGAAATAAAAGGAACAGAGTTGAAGGAACTAAAAGAAAAAGAGGAAAATACAATCAGACAGGTGAAGGAAGTAAACAAAACAACTCAAGACCTGAAGATAGAACAGGAAAAATTAAAGAAAACACAAATGGAGGAAATAATGGAGAGGAAGAATTTAGGGAAGAAAACAGGAACTACAGAGGTAAACATAATCAACAGAATACAAGAAATGAAAGAAAGAATCTCAGGTGTAGAAGATACAATGGAAGAAATTGATGTATCTGTCAAAGAAAATGTTAAATCCAAAAAAATTCCTGACACAGACCGTCCAAGAAATCCAAGACAATATGAAAAGACAAAACCTAAGAATAATAGGAATAGAGGAAAAAGAAGACTCCCTTCTCCAAGGCCCAGAAAATATTTTCAACAAAATCATTGAAGAAAATTTCCCCAAGTTAAAGGAAAAGCCAATAAGGATACATGAGGCCTACAGAACACCCAACAAATTTGACCAGAAAAGAAAATCCTCCCGCCACATAATAATCAAAACAGTAAGTATACAGAACAAAGAAAAAATACTAAAAGCTGCAAGGGAAAAAGGCCAAGTAACATATAATGGCAAACCCATTAGAATCACACCTGACTTTTCAACGGAAACTATGAAAGCCAGAAGGGCCTGGACAGATATCATGCAGACCCTGAGAGAACACAGATGTCAGCCCAGGCTTTTATACCCTGCAAAACTCTCAGTCCTCATAGCCGGAGAAAACAAGATATTCAATGACAAAAACAAATTTCAACAATACCTACACACAAATCCAGCATTACAGAAGACACTGAAAGGGAAAATACAACCCAAGAATATTAGCTTCTGTCAAGAAAACACAGGAAATAATTAACCTTACTACAGTAAAACAAAAAGCAACCAAGCACACAACCTTAGGACCACAGCCAACATCAAAATCAAAGGATCTAACAGCCACTGGTCATTAATCTCTCTCAACATCAATGGACTCAACTCTCCAGTAAAAAGACACAGATTAACAGAATGGATACGTAAACAAAACCCAGCAATCTGTTAAATACAAGAAACACACCTAAGGCACAAAGATAGACATTACCTGAGGGTAAAAGGTTGGAAGACGACTTTCCAAGCAAATGGACCCAAGAAACAAGCAGGAGTAGCCATTCTAATATCTGATAAAATAGACTTTCAACCAAAATTAATAAAAAGAGATGAGGAAGGACACTTCATACTCATCAAGGGAAAATTCCACCAGGAAGACATCACAATCCTGAACATCTATGACCCAAATACAAGAGCACCTACATTTGTAAAAGAAACATTGATAAAATTTAAACCACATATAGATCCCCACACATTAATAGTGAAAGACTTTAACACCCCACTCTCAACAAAGGACAGGTCAACAAAACAGAAATTAAACAAAGAAACAATATCTCTAACAGAGGTGATGAATCAAATGGACCTCACAGACATTTACAGAACTTTACACCCAAACACAAATGAATTTACCTTCTTCTCAGCACCTCATGGAACCTTCTCCAAAATAGACCATATAGTTGGTCACAAAGCAAGCCTCAACAGATACAAGAAGACTGAAATAATCTCTTGTGTCTTGTCTGATCACCATGGAATAAAGCTGGACTTCAACAACAACAGAAATAGCAAAAAGCCTACACACACATGGAAACGGAACAACTTGTTACTAAATGACAGCTGGGTCAGGGAAGAAATAAAGAAAGAAATTAAAGTCTTCCTAGAACTCAAAGAAAATGAAGACACAACATACCGAAACTTGTGGGACACAATAAAAGCAGTGCTAAGAGGAAAGTTCATAGCACTAAGTGCCTTCAAGAAGAAATTCGAGACAGCTCATTCAAGCAACTTAATGGCCCACTTAAAAACCCTAGTAAAAGAAGAAGCAGACACACCAAAAAGGAGTAGATGACTGGAAATAATCAAACTCGGGGCTGAAATCAATCAATTAGAAACAAATAAAGCAATTCAAAGAATCAATGAAACCAAGAGCTGGTTCTTTGAGAAAAATCAACAAGATCAACAAACCCTTAGTCAAGTTAACTAAAAGGCAGAGAGACACCACCCAAATCAACAAAATCAGAAATGAAAAGGGGGACATAACCGCAGACACTGAGGAAATCCAAACAATCATTAGGACTTACTTCAAAAGTCTATACTCAACAAAATTTGAAAATCTAAATGAAATGGACAATTTCCTTGATCGATTTGACTTACCAAAGCTGATTCAGGACCAACCAGATAAATCAATTAAATAGTCCTATATCCCCCAAAGAAATAGAAGCAGTCATCAAAAGTCTCCCATCCAAAAACAGCCCAGGACCAGATGGCTTCAACGCAGAATTCTACCAGACCTTCAAAGAAGAGCTAACTCCAATTCTCTTCAAACTATTCCACAAAATAGAAACAGAAGGAATATTACCAAACTCATTCTATGAAGCCACAGTCACCTTGGTACCTAAACCTCACAAAGACTCAACAAAGAAAGAGAATTTCAGGCCAATCTCCCTTATGAACATTGATGCAAAAATACTTAACAAAATACTTGCAAACCGAATCCAAGAACACATCAAAGATATTATCCACTATGACCAAGTAGGCTTCATCCCAGGTATGCAGGGGTGGTTCAATATATGGAAATCCATCAATGTGATCCACCATATTAACAAACTGAAAGAAAAAAACCACATGATAATCTTCCTAGATGCTGAAAAAGCATTTGACAAAATCCAACACCCATTCATGTTTAAAGTACTGGAGAGATCAGGGATACAAGGCACATATCTAAACATAGTAAAGGCGATATACAGCAAGCCTATAGCCAACATCAAACTGAACGGAAAGAAACTTAAAGCAATCCTGCTGAAATCAGGGACAAGACAAGCCTGCCCCTCTCTCCGTATCTCTTCAACATAGTGCTGGAAGTCCTTGCTAGAGCAATAAGACAGTTGAAGGAGATCAAGGGGATACAGATGAGAAAGGAAGAAGTCAAATTATCACTATTTGCAGATGATATGATAGTATACATGAGTGACCCCAAAAACTCTACCAGGGCACTCCTACAGCTGATAAACACCTTCAGCAAAGTGGCCGGATACAAAATTAACTCAAAAAAATCAGTAGCACTCCTGTATACAAAAGACAAAAGGGCTGAGAAAGAAATTAGAGAAACAACACCATTCACAATAGCCACAAATGACATAAAGTACCTTGGTGTAACCCTAACCAAGCAAGTCAAAGACCTGTATGAAAAAAATTTCAAGTCTCTGAAGAAAGAATTAGAGGAAGATATGAGAAGATGGAAAGATCTCCCATGCTCGTGGCTTGGCAGGATTAACATAGTAAAAATGGCCATCTTACCAAAAGCAATCTACAGATTTAATGCAATTCCCATCAAATTGCCAACACAATTCTTTACAGACCTGGAAAGAAAAATTCTCAACTTCGTATGGAATAACAAGAAACCGAGAATTGCTAAAACAATCCTCTACAATAAAAGATCTTCTGGAGGTATCTCCATCCCTGATCTCAAGCTGTACTATAGAGCAACAGTTATAAAAACTGCATGGTACAGGCATAGAAACAGAATGGTGGATCAATGGAATCGAACAGAAGACCCAGAAATAAACCCACACACCTACGGACACCTGATTTTTGACAAAGATGCCAAAACCATACAATGGAAAAAAGATAGCATCTTCAACAAATAGTGCTGGTCCAACTGGATGTCTACATGCAGAAAAATGAAAATAGATCCATACTTATCACCCTGCACAAAACTGAAGTCCAAGTGGATCAAAGACCTCAACATAAAACCAGACACATTAAATCGGCTAGAAAAAAAACTGGGGAATACCCTAGAACTCATTGGTACAGGAGAAAACTTCCTGAACAGAACACCAAGAGCACAGGCTCTAAGAGCAACAATCAATAAATGGGACCTCATGAAATTGAAAAGCTTCTGTAAAGCAAAGGACACTGTCATCAAAACAAAGCGACTGCCTACAGATTGGGAAAGAATCCTCACCAACCCTTTATCTGACAGAGGACTCATATCCAATATATATAAAGAACTAAACAAGCTGAAAAGCAACAAACCAAGTAATCCACTTAAAAAATGGGGATCAGAGCTAAAGAGAGAATTCTCTGTAGAAGAATATCGAATGGCAGAGAAGCACTTAAAGAAATGCTCAACCTCATTAGCCATTAGGGAAATGCAAATCAAAACAACCCTGAGATTTCCCCTTACACCCATCAGAATGGCCAAGGTGAAAAACTCAAGGGACAATACATGCTGGAGAGGTTGTGGAGAAAGGGGAACCCTTCTCCACTGCTGGTGGGAATGTAAACTTGTACAACCACTCTGGAAATCAATCTGGCGCTTTCTCAGACAACTAGGAATAGCGCTTCCTCAAGATCCAGCCATACCACTCCTAGGCATATACCCAAAATAGGCTCAAGTACACAAAAAGGACATTTGCTCAACCATGTTTGTAGCAGCTTTATTTGTAATAGCCAGAAGCTGGAAACAATCCAGATGCCCCTCAACTGAAGAATGGATGCAGAAACTGTGGTACATCTATACAATGGAGTATTACTCAGCAATAAAAAATAAGGAAATCATGAAATTTGCAGGTAAATGGTGGGACCTGGAAAGGATCATCCTGAGTGAGTTGTCCCAGAAGCAAAAAGACACACACGGTATATACTCACTCATATAAACATACAACATAGAATAAACCCACTAAAATCTGTACATCTAAAAAAACTAAGCAAGAGAGAGGACCCTGACTAAAACGCTCAATCCCCATCCTGAAAGGCAAAGAGGTTGGACATCAGAAGAAAAAGAAAACAGGAAACAACCTAGGAACCTGCTACAGAGGGCCTCTGAAAGCTAGAAGAAGAAAACAAGAAACAACCTCGGAACCTGCCACAGAGGGCCTCTGAAAGCCTTTGCCCTGCAGTCTATCAAAGCAGATGCTGAGCCTGATGGCCAACTGTAGGGCAGAGTGAATGGAATTTTATGTAAGAAGTGGGAAATAGTAAGAGCTGGAAGGGATGGGAACTCCACAAGGAGAGCAACAGAACAAGATAATTTGAACACAGGGAACTTCCCAGAGACTCATACTCTAACCAAGGACTATTCGTGGAGATGACCTGGAACCCCTGCACAGATGTAGCCCATGGCAGTTCAGTGTCCAAGCGGGTTACCTAGTAATGGGAAGAGGGACTGCCTCTGACATAATCTGATTGGCCTGCTCATTGATCACCTTCCCCTGAGGAGGGAGCAGCCTTACCAGGCCACAGTAGAGGACAATGCAGCCACTTTTGATGAGAACTGATAGACTAAGATCAGAAAGGAGAGGAGAACCTCCCCTATCAGTGGACTTGTGAGGGGCATGCATGCAGAAAGGGGAGGGAGGGTGGGATCGGGAGGGGAGGAGGGAGGGGCTTATGGGGGATACAAAATGAATAAAGTGTAATTAATAAAAAATTTTAAAAAAAAGAATAGTTTTTAAAGTTGATGATTTGAAGAAATAAACAAATTCACCTTTGCTGACTGAGGGTCATATATATGGCCAGCTGTGTAACAGGAAGAAGAATGAAGAGTTTGTTTCTTCTCTAAAAAATAAAAGCATTTCTTTCTCTCATCTTTTCTCATGAGTTTTCTTTTTTGCCAGATAATGTCATCAAGAAGGTCTACAGAAAAGAATGGACATCATACCTCTGTACAGTACTGGTTTTTTTGTTGGTGTAACAAATAGTTGGCAAAAGCTACTTGCAGAAAGAAAGGTTTCTTTTGGCTCAGCTTGAGGCTATCGTCTGTAATGGTGGGAAGTCATGAAGGGAGGAGCATGAGGCAGATTGTCATGTTGCATCTATAGTTAGGAAGCAGAGAGATATGAATACTAGTGTTCTTTGCTTTCACCTTTTACTTCAGTCTAGGACCTCAGGCTGTAACATCATACTTCCCGCATTCAAGGTGGACCTTCCCTCTTCAGGTAAACCTCTATTTCAAAAATACCCTCATAAACACACACACACAGAGCTGACAGTTATGGTTGACCTGAACCTGCAGGAATATAGCTTCCAAACAGAGAAGTGTCAGTAGGGGAGAAGAGCAGATAAAGAAAGCAAAAAGCTGTGATCAAGAGGTCTACAGGAGATGATGATTCATGCCAGCAAATTTATGAGGAAATACAGCATCTCATATATTGTTTTCAGGAGGAAAAAATGGATCATGATCAGCAGAAATCTGAGTAAAACAATGTTGTCAAAGAGAACACAGCTAGCTTCTTGAGGACTAACAACCACTTCCCATTCATGGGTGAAAGTAGGGTACCTAAGAACCAAAACCTTAACATCTTCAAAACCCTGGCCCAAGCTCCAGATCAGACCTGGCCAAGTCTACATCTGAACAAGGACCCATAGTGTTCTCTTTGTTCTTTCATCAGGGCCTCTGAGAAAGCCTTAGATCTGTCTGACTCCCAATATAGTTGATTTCCTTATGTTATATTCTGACCTGCCAGGCAACATGCGCCCACTAGGGCAATAACAGCATGATTTTTATGAGAATAACCAGCTGCTTCCTGATTGGAAAGGAAGCTTGTTCCACATCAGGAAATTATGCCTAGCACTATAAAACTGAACAAAAGCCCATAGCTAAGGAGGTCATAGGCCTTAAAGGGTAACCTACTATCATTTTTTTTTAAAATGGTCATGTTGTCAAACATAAATAGACATATTGATGTATATAATAAGACACCCAAGCTAGCTTTGGTGAGAGGTGCTTCCTTTTGCAGTGACAATGGCTAATGCAGAGACTGATCCAAGAGATGCTAAGTGCCTGCGAGTGCTCAGCCTTAAAAGGAACATCTATAACCACTCTCCTAAGGCTCAGAGACCACTGGGAAAGAGGGGAAGAAAGAATGTGAGAGTTAGAGCATGGAGAGGAGTGCACTGGAGCACTGTTTTCTGGACATGACATGGCCATTGTACTCTTGAACCCATAGCAGTTACGGTTAACTGCAAAAGACCTGCACAGGATGAAGCTAGCAAACGTTCCACTGTGGCTAGAGGAAGGGCTCAGGAAGCAATAGCCCTCGCTGAGAACCTGTGGGGAACTGATGATGGTTGTGGGCACATGGCAGGCTTGCCCATACTGTGGAGGATAGCTCCGTACTCCTGCTCATTCAGCCAACACTTACTAGACACAGTGGAATATATATGTGAACTTGAAATGTGTTGTAGAAGTCCATAGGTAACTGCAGAAGGAAATACAGATGGGTAGGATCATAATACATTGTATACATGAATGAAATTCTTAAAGAAACCATAAAAATGAAATATTGTGTTGTTGCTATTGTTAAATTTTGTTAAATGTGGGGATTTTGTTTAATATTTTTAGCTGCTCTTGGCATAAGAACAAATTGGCTACCATGTGAGATAATGACTATGCAATTTGTCTTTACTATATTAGCCATTTTGCTGCTACTTCATGTATTCCATAGTAAATAGTACAGTTTAAAATACACAACAAAATTTTATTAAAAAGAAAAGTTTGAATAATGGAATCATCTTAATTCTTACAAGAGGATATAAAAGCACTCACCTAACAGCATGAATTAGATTATTAACATGTTATATCCATTCCTTTTCTCTACAAGTAAGTTTGGCCAAAGCAGATAAACCAAGAATGCCTATATCAGCAGCAACTAAGAATGAAGAACACTCCCTGTTACACTCAAAATCTCCACCAAGGAAAGCCACAACGTTTGAAAATTTGACCTAGAGTTCAACATTTTTAATAGTTTTATGAGGATTTCATACATGGACACGGTTTTCCTTCTTCCTTCCCTTCTCCCCACTCCAAATCCTCCAGTGCCTCCCCACCCCCCACCTCTAAACTTTATGGATGTATGTGTGTAATGTATGAGTGCCAACCCTAGTGGAGACATCTTCAAAGCAACTCAAGGCTCCTAGAAAATCAAAGAAGACAGGGCAGAAAGATTGTAAGAACCAGAGACCAGGGACTCACGTAAATAGATCTTGTTCCCTAGACATAACAGGAAAAATAAACCCACGAACTCTTAAAATATGCTTACGTGAACAAGACCAGCACATTGGCAATATTAGTGAACACCCCATTGCAGACAGGAGAAATCCTACATGACCTCACCCCTAGATGAAGAGGTAGAGTGTGTGTGTGTGTGTGTGTGTGTGTGTGTGTGTGTGTGTGTGTGTGTTTTAATGAAGAACTGGAAGTGCAGAATAAGATACTGGAAAGAGTTGCAAGGCAGAGCAGAATGTATGCTGCATAGAAACATGATGAACAAACACTACACACTGCTCATCCAGCGCTAGTCTTTCCGCGAGAGCTCTCTATGAGCTAGTAACCACCGGTAGCTCCATTTCCTGGGTGACAGTAATGAGACCTGAGGAGGCTAATTTTTACAAAGTCACAGAAGCTGTAAGTGACAAAGCCAGAACTCCGAGCTCTGTGATAGCAACATTCAAGTTCATGATCATTTTAAGTCACTAGTGTGATGACGAGGTGGTACACGTCTCCCACTGGTAATGTCCTCTCATATGCATAGGAAGTAATATTACTGCTAGCATGATTGATTTAGGTTGGGCATTTGAAGAAGTAAATGTCCGTGAACCTTCAGAAGTGTGTCGTGGACAGGGTAGTGCATGCACCTGTGACCTACTGTGATCAAGCTATGTGACTAGCCAGCGGTGCCAGCATGGGCAAATCTCATGATGGCACCCTAAACGTTGAGAGTTCGGAGTCTTATGTCCTTTCTAGCACAAATAGCTCTAAGGTCGGTAGTGTAGCAACCCTGAGTTCATTATAGGACCAGGGGAAAGTAGAGAATTGGTACCCATGGCAAAGTGGGCCTGAAATCATTAGGGATATCTCCACGGCAACCATTGCACCAGAGAGCAAGCGTCTGTGGTATATCTTCTTTAATTGGCTTTTCTCCTTCACCTCAGCTCTCAACAAGGTCCCGCTGTTACTGTCTCACTTGCTGTAAGTGGACAGCTAAGCCCATGCCCAAAAGCATCGACTTGGGAGAGCGTTTGCGCTCAACTGGAAAATATAAAGGAAGATAAATAGGCAGTTTCAGTCTTCCACAAAAACCATGTCTTCTTCCAGAATTGGATTTGGGGCTAAAGGTCAAGACTTTGAAGGTGGAATCTGTGTTATCTCAAGACCCATGCCGCTCTTAACAGTAGGACTTACATGGGACAAAGGTTTTGGAAATTAACTTCCATCTATCCCCCTTCAACTCTCCCTCAGTTCCTTACCCTGAATGTCATTTTCTCTCTTTACCCAGATCTCTGACCCTCATGGACTAGAATTATCTCAAACATAAATCTAGAGCATGAGATGGGTGTTGAATTCTTAAATATCTGACTGTGAAATCTATTACCTTTTGTTTGTTCACTTGTGTTAGGACGATAAGAGGAACGTCAGCAAAGAAACAGTAAATGTAAATCCTGACAGTGCTGTAAGGCTTTCAGAGTCCTGAATCAAAACAGACTGACTTTGCTTCAGGAAAGCTGGCTGAGATCAAAATATGACTGTCTATGTTTCCCCTTTCTTCATCATCTGGCTGCTAATATTTCATTTTTCCTCTTCATAATTCAGCTTTTAAAATAATACACAGAAACACATAGCTTGATCCATAACGTTTGCTTAGCTAGAGACAAGGTGCGTGTTAATGACATGACACAGTACTCATAGAATTTCTTTTGCCCTTTCAAAAGGCTTCAGACAGCTTTTTGTTGTTTTCCTTGGTTGTCCTGGCAGTCTGGTGGTCCCAGACTGGAACGCACAGGAGAGGTGCAGATAGTGTAGGTCTGAATGGCAGCCATATGGCTTCTTTAACTTGAATCATTTGCTCCTCAGCAACAGTCTCTGCTTCACCTGGTTTTGTGCCTCACACAACTCAAATTGATCACAGTTTTATTAGGTCAACCCTGGAAAACATCTGGGATTAGCTGCCTGGACCTAATGAAGTCTCCAGTCAAGATTTATATCAGACAGCCTTCCTCCTCTAGGTGTCCAGAGAGATGGTGAACCCGGGGAACGTATTTATCAAAGAGAGTGAGTATATTCAGAACTTCCCCTGTAGCGTACTGAAAAATTACCAAGAAACATGTTTACTACTGGGAATTCAAACTGGAATCCACATTTCCCCAGTCTCTTCTGGAAACGAAGGGCTACACAGAATACACTGAAGCTTGGCTGCCCACATTACCAGAGTGCAGTTGAAGAAAAATGATGACGCTGGGTGCGCTGGTGCACGCCTTTAATCCCAGCACTCAGGGAGGCAGAAGCAGGCAGATCACTGTGAGTTCAAGGCCAGTCTGGTCTATAAAGTGAATCTAGGATAGCCAAGGCTACAAAGAAAAACTCTGTCTCAAAAACACAAAAAATTAAATAGATAGATAGATAGATAGATAGATAGATAGATAGATAGATAGATAGATAGATGGAATCTGCTGCAGCTAATGAATCGAGAGTTTCCCTGAACTGTCGCCGTTTTATCAGTGTTTCTGGGATGCTCAGAACCCTCCCGGTACCCTGGGCATTCAAGAGCACTGGTGCTCACTTTGTTAGGAAGAGAACCTCTTATTCTGAACCTATGACTACATTCCTGCTATATTGTTACCCAAGAAACAAAAACACCCTAAAATAGAGATAATCCTTTCTTAGTGCCAAGAATGAATGACACGCTTCCAGACCAGGTGTACCATAGGAAGACTTGACCAAGATTTATTCCATAATTTTATTGGGCACATATGAATAAATCTAGCACAATTATAAATTATATTATACACCGGGCTACTTTCAAAATGTTGTATTCAATATATTAGCAAAGCATTTGAAAAATATTTATAAAGAGGGCAACTTTTCCTAAAGGAAAAAAGTAATAAAAATTACTAAAATCATGAGCTGGGTTACAAAACTATTTCAGATTTATTTTGAAATAACGCCACCTACACTGTCATGAGTATGAAGCAGCAATTACTCCAAGTGTCAGTAAACCACTAAAACCATTTTATTTCAATCAATGGCATCTGCCTTCTATTTCATAATCTCAGTAATTTAATGGGTGCTTTAGTAAATATTTCCAGTCAATCTATAAAAGTATCTTTTAAAAATTCTCATGACATTATATGAATCAGTTAAGATCTAGAAATGATCAGGTTTTCATTGCCAGCCAGGGAGAAAACTCTAGGCTTTTTCTGTAGAAGAACAATGGAGTGTTTTTTCTTCTCCAGACTCACTGGAGCAAGAGAAGAAAAAATTCTATTATTTCACTTGAGCCAATGGTGTGTTCTTTTTTCCTCTCTGATACTAGGATCACAGAGGCAATGATTAAAGAGAGAAATATTACTGAAATCACCCAGTTCGTCCTCCTGGGATTCTCTGATTTTCCCCAAATCACAGCACTGCTCTTTGTGATATTCCTCATCCTTTACATTACAGCGCTGAGCTGGAACCTGTGCCTTGTTGTTTTAATACGGATGGACCCCTGCCTCCACACACCCATGTATTTCTTCCTCAGTAATCTGTCCTTCATAGACCTCTGCTACATCACCTCTACAGTTCCCAAAATGCTTTCCAACTTCTTCCAGGAAAAGCAAACTATCAGCTTTGTGGGCTGCATAGTTCAATACTTTACCTTTTCCATGATGGGGCTGAGCGAATCTTGTCTCATGACAGCCATGGCCTATGACAGATATGCTGCCATTTGTAACCCCTTGCTCTATTCATCAATCATGTCACCCACCCTCTGTGCTTGGATGGTGACAGGAAGCTACACCGCAGGACTCATAGGGTCTTTATCTCAGATATGCGCCTTGCTGCAGCTCCACTTCTGTGGACCTAACATCATCAAACATTTCTTCTGTGACATGCCTCAGCTGCTAAATCTATCCTGCACGGACACTTTCTTTGCACAGGTCCTGCTTGCCATACTAACGATGTTGTTTGGTCTTACAAACGCCTTGGCCATAATGATATCCTATGGCTATATCATCTTGTCCATTATGAAGATCACTTCAGCTAAGGGCAGGTCCAAGAGCTTTAACACCTGTGCATCTCACCTGACAGCTGTCTCCCTGTTCTACACCTCTGGTGTCTTTGTCTATTTGAGTTCCAGCTCTGGTGGCTCCTCCAGTTTTGACAGATTCACATCTGTCTTTTACACTGTGGTGATTCCCATGTTGAACCCTTTGGTTTACAGTCTGAGGAACAAGGAAATTAGAGATGCTGTAAAGAGGTTACAGAGGAAGATGGGATGCTGCTAATAAAAAATTCAGAGATTTCTGACAAATCTACCCCACAAAACACCTATTTACATGGACCAAAGGCTCAACTTGATATAGACTATATTAGCAATGTGCCCTGTAACTGATTCGATGCTACTAAAAGTGGATCCTAGTAAGTCCTGGAAGTTTATCCTTTTCATGAACATCAGACATAGCCTCATCTTTCATTATTTATGCACAGTGAAAGATCCAAATTTATGACTTTTTGCTGCTGGAGTTGAAGCCTTCTCAGCCCTGGGCTCATTCCTTACAGAAGATGCATGGCTGAGGCTCCCTGGGTCCAGAACTCTTGTGTCATAAATGGCCCAATTGAGCATTATAAAGACCTGATAGAGACTGTGGTTGTCTATGTTTCTGAACAGGGAACCTACTGTTTGAAGAAATAAAATTAACATTGGCTTGGCTGTGCCTCCTGAAAAAGAACTAATGATAGTTAAAATGTTTCTAAGGCAAATCAGTGATAATTTTCTGTCAAGTTTGGTTCATATTCTTGTCTCCACCAGCCACTGGCTAGGTGAAGAAGATGTGGACTAAGTAGTGGGGAAGGATATGGTTTGTTCGGAGCTGTCTAATACAAGTCTGGATTTTTGATTCTTGAAACCAGAGTCCAGATGAGATTTCATAAATTCCAAATGACCAATAGCAGAATGTGATACTGCTATTGTAATGTAGAGTACCACATTAGATGTGGTACTCTAACTTCCTCTTCTTTGTCCCCTTAAATCATAACTATTTATCCTTGGTTATCATAGATAAATGGGATCTCACTATCAAATTGCTTCTGATATATTAAAAATCTGCTCTATTTCTTATGGCAATGCACATATGAATTCACAATAGTAAGTTACTGAATACCCAATTTTCTAAATCCTAATCACAAACATGGAAAATACTGTACATGTCTCCAAGACTAAAAGAACAATATGGAAAGAATTACTAAGTATTACTAAGAACTACTAAGTATCCTCAAAGATCTGGGACCCTGAACAGTAGTATTTAGGAGGAACTTGGATGGTCTGTTTTCTTTCTTTTCTTTTCTTTCTTTCTTTCTTTCTTTCTTTCTTTCTTTCTTTCTTTCTTCCTTCCTTCCTTCCTTTCTTTTTTCTTTCTTTCTTTCTTTCTTTCCTTCTTTATTTTTTCATTAAATATGTTTCTATTATTCAGTGCTTTCTAAACTTTCTCTTTTTTTAACTTTTAACTTTGTTAAAAGTTCGTTTTCTTTTTTTTTTTAGCCTGACTTATTTAATTTTTTTTAAATTTTTTTTGAATTTTATTTTTTTCTTATCAGTTACATTTTATTAACTCTGTATCCCAGCCGTGTCCCGATCCCTCATTCCCTCCCAGTCCCTCCCTCCCTCCCTCATCTCCACCGTGCCCCTTGCTAAGTCCACTAATAGGGGGGACCTCCTCCCCATTCATATGATCCTGTTTTATCAGGTATCTTCAGGACTGGCTGCAAAGCTCTCCTCTGTGGCCTAACAGGACTGCTCCTCCCTTGGGGGTGGGGAGGCCAAAGAGCCTGTCATTGAGTTCCTGTTAGAAATAGTCCTTGTTCCCCTCACTATGGGAAACCAATTGGTTACTGTGCTACCACAGGCTACATCTGAGCAGAGGTTCTAGGTTACATTCATACATGGTCCTTGGTTGAATGTCAGTCTCAGAAAAGACCCTGTGCCCAGATATATCTGGTCCTTGTGGAGCTCCTATCCTTTCCTTATCAGACTAACTCCCCTTCTTTCTTATGATTCCCTGTACTCTGCCAAAGGTTTGGTCATGAGTCTTTGCTTTGAAAACACTGCTAGTTAGAGTCTTTCAAATGTGCTCAGTAGACTCCTGTCATATGTTCAATGCACATCCCATCTGTCTTTCTAAACAAGGATTGATAATCTTACCCCATGTCCGCTCTCTTGATTATCTTTTTTAGGTGTGTAGATTTCATTATGTTTATCATATCTTATAGGTCTATATAAGTGAGTATATACCGTGTTTGTCTTTCTCCTTCTGGGATATTTCACTCAGGATGATCTTTTCTAGATCCCACCATTTGCCTGCAAATTTCATGATTTCCTCCTTTTTGATTGCTGAGTAGTATTCCATTGTGTAAAAATACCACAATTTCTGTACCCATTCCTCCGTTGATAGACATCTGGGTTGTTTCCGGGTTCTGGCTATTACAAATAATGCTGCTATAAACATGGTTGAGCAAATATCCCTTTTGTGTACTTGAGCAAACTTTGGGTATATACCTAGCAGTGGTATAGCTGGGTCTTGAGGAAGCACTATTCCTAATTGTCTTAGAAAGCGCCAGATTGATTTCCAGAGTGGTTGTACCAGTTTACATTCCCACCAGCAGTGGAAGAGGGTTCCCCTTTCTCCACAACCTCTCCAGCATGTGTTGTCCCTTGAGTTTTTCATCTTGGCCATTCTGATGGGTGTAAGGTGATATCTCAGGGTCGTTTTAATTTGCATTTCCCTGATGGCTAATGAGGATGAGCATTTCTTTAAGTGTTTCTCTGCCATTCGATATTCCCCTGTCAAGAATTCTCTGTTTAGCTCTGTTCCCCATTTTTTAATTGGATTACTTGGTTTGCTGCTTTTCAGCTTCTTTAGTTCTTTGTATATACTCGATATTAGTCCTCTGTCCGATAAAGGGTTAGTGAAGATTCTTTCCCAATCTGTAGGCAGGCGTTTTGTTTTGATGACAATGTCCTTTGCTTTACAGAAGCTTTTCAGTTTCATGAGGTCCCATTTATTGATTGTTGCTCTTAGAACCTGTGCTGTTGGTGTTCTGTTCAGGAAGTTGTCTCCTGTGCCTCATTGTTCATTTTCTAGAGAGTGTGGTTACATCTCTATTTTAGGCAGGTAAAAAGTTTGTGATTAGGAGACAATGGCTTTAGCTTGTTCCATATTTACTTTCCTCTAGTTTCTTTGTCACTTAGAATTATACATGACAAATTCTCAAAATCACTTTTGACTGTGATGGGTTTTCCATAAAAAAAAGAACAGCAGAAATGTTGCAAAGACCTGTAAGAAGTCCTCAGAGATAGATCACACTTTGCCCTCTGTGCTTTCTCACTTTGCCACTGGGAATGTTGCAGCCATTGCTGTATCGGTAGGGACATGGAAGATGGATAAATTGGCTGACCTTGGGAGCTTAAAGAAATAGTAAACAAAAATAAAGCTTTGTTATTAAGCTTTTGAGTTTTGTGGTTGTTTGTTCAGCAGAACCAAACTTCATGCCTATAACATATGACTTAGTATTATCAGAAACTCTAGACATCCAACAACCCAAAAATTTCAAACTCCAGTCCTTCATATTATTTCATCCTGTACAAATAATTCATTTTATCCTCTAGCTTACTTTTTGCTATAAACTATGCTAAAGTTTACTTTCGGTAACTTCACTTACAGACAGCTAAAGCTTCATGCACTCTCCAGTTACTCTAAGACTGAATTTATCAAAGAATGTAAAATAAATAGTTTCCAAATTAAGTGAGATATATCTCCAACAACACTTACTATCTGGAATATAGTAATCATGCATGAAGGAGACTCACTTGAAATCATTCAAATTCTTAACTTCAAAAGATATTTACCGCATAAATTTTATTGCAAAAAGTTTAGAGGAAAGTATTATTTTCTCATAAATTTAATGATATAAATCTTATTTGCTCTGGAGGTAAAGATAAATATGTAAGTTAAGATTCAATAGTTATAAGCAACAGGAATGGATACTTTAAAAATAAAAAGACACTGCGAGGTTAGGCTTCCCACAGACAGTCTCTTCTCTTTCTGTTCTCCCAGACCCAAGCCCCTAACCTCGTCCCCAGCGCTGCATCAGGGTACCGCCTGCAGCCTCCCTTCCCCACTGCTCACGTCTCTTGTGGCTGCCACAGTCCATCCACTTCTAATCTACCTCACCCACTTGGCAACTTTATCGCAGCCCCCAAACCCAGCATCACCACCTGTTAACCCAAGTGTTGCTCCTCCCAGGGCAACAACAGACTGAGAGTGGACCCACACCTCTTCTATTGTCACTGAGATCCAACCAACTTTACACATACACACACATGCACACACACACACACACGCACGCACGCACACACACACACACACATGCACACACGCCTAGTCTCATCCCCAGATCTATAGAAGGGAACCCACTGTGGATTCCCTTTTCTCTCTAACTCTATTACTAAAAGTTCACAAAGACTTTCTCCCCCAACTCTCCTTCCCCCAGTTCATCCCGGTGTCCCAGCCTCCAACACCAGCAAGCATTCTTTGCGGAGACACCAGCTGAGCAGGCCAATAACATAAGCAATCCACAGCCATCAGACTCTCCAAAAGAATCAAGAAACAGAAACTGTTCTGCCCAGTTCATGAACCCCAAAAGACCAGGAATAACTAGACTCCACTGTAAATACATGAGGTTCTTTTTATTGTAAATTACAAGCTGCAGCTTGGGCCCACACACCCCCACCGCTGAAGAGGTGGGAGCAGAGCGCCCTGTGCTCAGGTTAGTTGGGTGATTTAAAGATTCTGGTCCATCCCAGCATGCCCAAGGCAGCAGCAACTCCTGCCTGACAAGTATCTATTGATCAAAATGCTACATTTTGAATCGATTGGCTATAGGAAGGTCCCCAGACCATAATGACCTGGTGTCCCTCTCTAGGGGGATGGTCCAGTTTCCTAGCAACTGTATCTCTAGTGGGTGGGGAAAGAATGCAGTAAGGTGGCCCTTCAGAGCATTACTGTACTTCTTTACTACCTAGTTCAGGCCCTAATAATACCTGCTAATTTTTAATCTTTTGGTCTCTCAAAACCAAGGAACAAGACAACCACCCAACAAAGACAACCAGAAACCGGCACCTAGACCTATAATCTTCCCAAACCCACATGCCCAGATGTCAGCATAAAAACTCAATAACATCCAAAGCAATATTTCTCCACCATGGGGATGTCTATGGTCAGTGCTGCCACCAGAAACCATGTGGAAATCGATGATCCATGCTCCTGCTGACTGTGAAGAGCAGCAGGGGATATGGAGCCTGAAGTGGCCACTCCCTTTAGCCAGGAAAGACTTCCAGTAGATTTAGGAGGATACCAACCCACCCACAAAATCTTTGACCCAAAATTTGTCCTGCTTACAAGAAGTCTAGGTATAAAGATGGCCAATCAATGACTGGCCCAACTTGAGACCCACCCCATGGACAAGAGCCAACTTCTGACACTGTTAATGATATTCTGCTATGCTTACAGACAGAAGCCTGCATAACTGTCTTCTGAGAGCCATCACCCAGCAGTTTATAGAAACAGGTGCAGAGACCCACAACCAAACAATAGGTAGAGCTCCAGGAGTCTTTTGGAAGAGTGGGAGGAAGGATTGGGGGATCCAGAGAGGTCAAGAACACCAGGAGAAGACCTACAAAGGAAACTAACCTAGGCCCATGGGGATCACAAAGACAGAACCACCAACCAAAGAGCATGCATGGGCTGGACTTAGGCACCTTACACCTGTGTAGATGTGCAGCTTGGTCTTCATGTGGGTCCTCTAACAACTGGAGCATGGGCTCTCTCTGACTCTGTTGCCTGCTTTTGGATCCCATTTCCCATAGCTGGACTGCCTTTTCTGACCCCAGTGGGAGAGGAAGCACTTCTTTCCTGCTGCAACTTGATATGCCAGGTGGGTGGACATCCTTCTCTGAAGAGAGAAGGAGGGAAAATGGGGGGAGAAGGATGTGAGGGTGGGACTGTGAGGAGTGAAGGGAGGGATCTGAGATCAGGCTGTAAATTAATAAATTAATTAATAAAGAAGAAGAAACAATGAAAGACAGGTTCCAGGTTAGAGTTGTAAACCAGATCCTCAGGAATGTTAAAAAAAAAAAAAACAATGCTGTGATTTGGGGTAAACTGAGAATTCCAGGAGGATGAACTGAGTGATCTCAGAAATATTACCTCTCCCAACCATTGTCTTGGTATCCTAATACCAAAAGAAAAAGATTATATTGTTGACTCAGGCAAAATTAGAGCTTTAACATTTTCATATTATTTATCTTCTCCAATGAGCCCTGGAAAAGAAAAAAAAAAAATGTTCCTCTGCCTTCTTTGGGAAAACTCTGGCATTTTTTTCCCAAGATGTGAAGAAAAGTGCCCCTTTTCTGGTGACACAACCTGATGTGTACTGTGCTTTCCTTTTTTCTTTTCTTTTCTTTTTTTTTAAGCCCAAGAACCCAAGTTCCGATCTGTAGCACCAATTTAAAGCTTTGACATTTTCTCACATTTGCAACCCCAAAAGTAGTGGAAAGAAGACAGATTCCAGGGACCATCTAGGTAAGACTGAGACCTCCAGGTTCAGTGAAAGTTCTTGCTTTAAAAACTTGTTTTCTCTGACTTTTTATGAAGATAATAAAATGCACACTGCGGGAAGGGGAAGGCAGTGTTTTTACCAAGAAGTTTGGGGGAAGTTAAGGTCTATTTGTAAGCTAATGAAGCCAGATGTTCCTGTCACAGACTGCACAGAAGTCAACTCCAAATGGGAGGGTAATCTCAACACAAAACACAGAATTGTGAAGCTACTGTAAGAAATGGTGGAGAGAACTCTACATGATATTGGCATAGGTGAAGTCTTTATAAATAGGACTCTGATTACTGAGGGAGTAAGTTCAAGAGTAGATAAATGGAATTTTCTGAAACTAAAACTTTTTTACAGCGCAAAAGGAACTTCCAATAAGGTGAAGAAACAGCCTACAGAATGAGTGGGGGAAAATCTTTGCTGTATATGTTTAACAAAGGGTTAATACCAAGACCACACACACACACACACACACAAAAAAAAAAAAAAAAAAACCTACAAAAAGCAACAAAACAGGCATCCCAATCACAAAGGAGGCTACAAATCTCAACAGGGAGTTCTCAGAAGAAGAAATCCAAGAGGCTGAGAAGTATAAATACCAAGCCAGCCAAAGAACCCTTTGATTTACAATGGTGTGCCTGCAAGATATGCAGGCAGAGCAATGGCGGCACACAGCTTGTAGGAGAAGCCATCCTATAACTGATTTGACTTAAGGCCGACTCCAAGCATGGTTCAATAGATGTTCACCGAAGGGGGCAAGATGGCAGCACCGGGAGGACTCTCATTCTGAGGAGCAGCACAGCAGGATTGGCACAGTGACCAGCAATCAGAACTCGCAGCCATAAAACACAAGTGATTGTGTTTCACAGGTGAGAGGATACCCCACGGTGGGGGATTCAATCAGCTTTAACTCACCCAGCTAAACCTCTGAAGAGATCCCAGTTCCGCCAAGTGCTTGGTCTCCAGCCCAGAGCTACACACCAGCGTGATCTGGTCACGGTCCCAGACTGAACTGTGGGCCCACAGCACCATAGACTGGATTTCCCAGTCGAAAGATAACCCCACAGAGCAGGAAACGATTGGGACCGACCTTAGCTCACCCAGACATCTCCTGGAAAAGACTCGGGTTCCGCAGTCACCCCAAGAGCCAGCCCGGACCCAGAACCGGGACCCAGGCGCCTGCACGGAGCCCTGCCTGCATGCCTGATTTGCCGCCTCAGATAGAACTGTGGGCACCAGGGCACCAGGCACCAGAGACTGCGTTTCACTGGCAGGTGCAAACCCACAGGGAGGGAAATGGCTGGTTTGATCTCAGAGCACTCAGCCGACACCCCCACCCCGAAAAGAACTAGGGAAAATTATCCAGTTTAGGCAGCAGCCAAGGCTCCGAACGGCCAGAAAGGCGGAGCCACAAGCGGGCATCTGTGCCTGTGGGTTCTACTCACCACCCCAGACAGAACAACGATCCCCAAAGCAAAGACTGAGAGTCTCTGGCAGGAGGAAACCCCCAGCAGAGGGGATCATCATCTCTAACGTTTAGGACACCCAGCACCAAAACACTTCCTGGACTCACGCAGACTCTAGTGCAGGCAGGAGTGCTGTGCTCTGCCACCATTATTGAGTTCCCCTAGGGCACTGAGACACACAGCTGCATCCTCAGACCTACAAAAGCCAGAGAACCATTGCAGCAGCCCTCAGATACTGTGCCAAGGATCAACCAGTTATCCCTAGCTAGACTGTCAAAACTGTGGGAATCCCTGGTCCTTCAAGAGGGCTGCACCCACAGTGTCTGGACCAGAGCAGTGCCTGCAGCCGCCATCCCAGACAGAGACACACAGTTTCTGATCCAGAGTGAGGCACCCAGCCTCCAGACCAGAGCAGTGCCCCCAGGCGCCAACTCAACCTAGGTGCACATTCTCCAGGTCCAGAGCAGAGCAATCAGCCTCTGGCCCAGAGACTTGCTGAGTGCACCTCCCACTTTCCCAGACAGAACTGTGCGCCCCAGGATAACAGACTGAGTTTCCCTGTTGGGAGAAAACCCCACAGCTAGGGAATCAGCAGGTTCTTCAAGAGTACTGTACCTGGAAATTTAGTGAGCAGCAGCACACTAAATTTATAACAAGAAACCCAGCAGTGGGGCAGCTGTCTTGAGAAATTCTATGGGTAAGAGGAGAGCCCCCGCTGCCTAACATAGACCACAGCTACTACTCAGGGCTATAAGCCTGAGGTGAGCAGTGGCAACTCCTGAGAAACACTGGCCATACAGTGACCATAACCAAAAAGCAGAGAAGGACTCCTTCAGGAAAAATCATCTTCCGTCCAAGGGGATACTCCCTACCTCAGGACTCCAGGAAGCACAGAAACTAACAGCCAACACCTAAATCAGCCCAATGGGTAGAGGTCAGCGTAAAAGCTCAACCAACAAAAGACAGAGCAATATGGTATCTCCAGAACCCGGCCTTCCAGGGACAAACAGCCCTGGACAACACAGCATAATAGAAAATCAAGAATATGACCTTACATCTATGTTGATGAAAGGATAATAGAGGAAACAAATAAAATGAATTAGAGGAAGATAAAACCAAACAGATCATGGCTATCCTTAAAGAAATGGAGGAAGATAAAGACAAGCAGATTAGGGCCATCCGTGAAGAAATACGGGAAGATGCAGCCAAACAGCTTGTGGCCTTCAGAAAAGAAATAATTAAATCACTGAAAGAAATAAAAGGAACAGAGTTGAAGGAACTAAAAGAAAAAGAGGAAAATACAAGCAGACAGGTGAAGGAAGTAAACAAAACAACTCAAGACCTGAAGATAGAACAGGAAAAATTAAAGAAAACACAAATGGAGGAAATAATGGAGAGGAAGAATTTAGGGAAGAAAACAGGAACTACAGAGGTAAACATAATCAACAGAATACAAGAAATGAAAGAAAGAATCTCAGGTGTAGAAGATACAATGGAAGAAATCGATGTATCTGTCAAAGAAAATGTTAAATCCAAAAAAATTCCTGACACAGACCGTCCAAGAAATCCAAGACAATATGAAAAGACAAAACCTAAGAATAATAGGAATAGAGGAAAAAGAAGACTCCCTTCTCCAAGGCCCAGAAAATATTTTCAACAAAATCATTGAAGAAAATTTCCCCAAGTTAAAGGAGAAGCCAATAAGGATACATGAGGCCTACAGAACACCCAACAAATTTGACCAGAAAAGAAAATCCTCCCGCCACATAATAATCAAAACAGGAAGTATACAGAACAAAGAAAAAATACTAAAAGCTGCAAGGGAAAAAGGCCAAGTAACATATAATGGCAAACCCATTAGAATCACACCTGACTTTTCAACAGAAACTATGAAAGCCAGAAGGGCCTGGACAGATATCATGCAGACCCTAAGAGAACACAGATGTCAACCCAGGCTACTATACCCTGCAAAACTCTCAGTCCTCATAGACGGAGAAAACAAGATATTCAATGACAAAAACAAATTTCAACAATACCTACACACAAATCCAGCATTACAGAAGACACTGGAAGGGAAAATACAACCCAAGAAAATTAGCTTCTGTCAAGAAAACACAGGAAATAATTAACCTTACTACAGTAAAACAAAAAGCAACCAAGCACACAACCTTATGAACACAGCCAACATCAATATCAAGGGATCTAACAGCCACTGGTCATTAATCTCTCTCAACATCAATGGACTCAACTCTCCAGTAAAAAGACACAGATTAACAGAATGGATACATAAACAAAACCCAGCAATCTGTTAAATACAAGAAACACACCTAAGGCACAAAGATAGACATTACCTGAGGGTAAAAGGTTGGAAGACGACTTTCCAAGCAAATGGACCCAAGAAACAAGCAGGAGTAGCCATTCTAATATCTGATAAAATAGACTTTCAACCAAAATTAATAAAAAGAGATGGGGAAGGACACTTCATGCTCACCAAGGGAAAATTCCACCAGGAAGACATCACAATCCTGAACATCTATGCCCCAAATACAAGAGCACCCACATTTGTAAAAGAAACATTGCTGAAATTTAAACCACATATAGATCCCCACACATTAATAGTGAAAGACTTCAACACCCCACTCTCAACAAAGGACAGGTCAACAAAAAAGAAATTAAACAAAGAAACAATATCTCTGACAGAGGTCATGAATCAAATGGACCTCACAGACATTTACAGAACTTTACACCCAAACACAAAAGAATTTACCTTCTTCTCAGCACCTCATGGAACCTTCTCCAAAATAGACCATATAGTTGGTCACAAAGCAAGCCTCAACAGATACAAGAAGACTGAAATAATCCCTTGTATCCTGTCTGATCACCATGGAATAAAGCTGGACTTCAACAACAACAGAAATAGCAAAAAGCCTACACACACATGGAAACGGAACAACTTGTTACTAAATGACAGCTGGGTCAGGGAAGGAATAAAGAAAGAAATTAAAGTCTTCCTAGAACTCAATGAAAATGAAGACATAACATACCCAAACTTGTGGGACACAATGAAAGCAGTGCTAAGAGGAAAGTTCATAGCACTAAGTGCCTTCAAGAAGAAATTCGAGACAGCTCATTCAAGCAACTTAATGGCCCACTTAAAAACCCTAGTAAAAGAAGAAGCAGACACACCAAAAAGGAGTAGATGGCTGGAAATAATCAAACTCAGGGCTGAAATCAATCAATTAGAAACAAATAAAACAATTCAAAGAATCAATGAAACCAAGAGCTGGTTCTTTGAGAAAATCAACAAGATAGACAAACCCTTAGCCAAGCTAACTAAAAGGCAGAGAGACACCACCCAAATCAACAAAATCAGAAATGAAAAGGGGGACATAACTACAGACACTGAGGAAATCCAAACAATCATTAGGTCTTACTTCAAAAGTCCATATGCCACAAAATTTGAAAATCTAAATGAAATGGACAATTTCCTTGATCGATTTAACTTACCAAAGCTGAATCAGGACCAGGTAAATCAATTAAATAGTCCTATATCCCCCAAAGAAATAGAAGCAGTCATCAAAAGTCTCCCATCCAAAAAAAGCCCAGACCAGATGGCTTCAACGCAGAATTCTACCAGACCTTCAAAGAAGAGCTAACTCCAATTCTCTTCAAACTATTCCACAAAATAGAAACAGAAGGAACATTACCAAACTCATTCTATGAAGCCACAGTCACCTTGGTACCTAAACCTCACAAAGACTCAACAAAGAAAGAGAATTTCAGGCCAATCTCCCTTATGAACATTGATGCAAAAATACTTAACAAATACTTGCAAACCAAATCCAAGAACACATCAAAGATATTATCCACTATGACCAAGTAGGCTTCATCCCAGGTATGCAGGGGTGGTTCAATATACGGAAATCCATCAATGTGATCCACCATATTAACAAACTGAAAGAAAAAATCCACATGATAATCTCCCTAGATGCTGAAAAAGCATTTGACAAAATCCAACATCCATTCATGTTTAAAGTACTGGAGAGATCAGGGATACAAGGTACATATCTAAACATAGTAAAGGCGATATACAGCAAGCCTATAGCCAACATCAAACTAAACGGAGAGAAACTTAAAGCAATCCGGCTGAAATCAGGGACAAGACAAGGCTGCCTACTCTCTCCATATCTCTTCAACATAGTGCTGGAAGTCCTTGCTAGAGCAATAAGACAGTTGAAGGAGATCAAGGGGATACAGATGAGAAAGGAAGAAGTCAAATTATCACTATTTGCAGATGATATGATAGTATACATGAGTGACCCCAAAAACTCTACCAGGGAACTCCTACAGCTGATAAACACCTTCAGCAAAGTGGCCGGATACAAAATTAACTCAAAAAAATCAGTAGCACTCCTGTATACAAAAAACAAAAGGGCTGAGAAAGAAATTAGAGAAACAACACCATTCACAATAGCCACAAATGACATAAAGTACCTTGGTGTAACCCTAACCAAGCAAGTCAAAGACTTGTATGAAAAAAATTTCAAGTCTCTGAAGAAAGAATTAGAGGAAGATATGAGAAGATGGAAAGATCTCCCATGCTCGTGGCTTGGCAGGATTAACATAGTAAAAATGGCCATCTTACCAAAAGCAATCTACAGATTTAATGCAATTCCCATCAAATTGCCAACACAATTCTTTACAGACCTGGAAAGAAAAATTCTCAACTTCGTATGGAATAACAAGAAACCGAGAATTGCTAAAACAATCCTCTACAATAAAAGATCTTCTGGTGGTATCTCCATCCCTGATCTAAAGCTGTACTATAGAGCAACAGTTATAAAAACTGCATGGTACTGGCATAGAAACAGAATGGTGGATCAATGAAATCGAACAGAAGACCCAGAAATAAACCCACACACTTACGGACACCTGATTTTTGACAAAGATGCCAAAACCATACAATGGAAAAAAGATAGCATCTTCAACAAATGGTGCTGGTCCAACTGGATGTCTACATGCAGAAAAATGAAAATAGATCCATACTTATCACCCTGCACAAAACTGAAGTCCAAGTGGATCAAAGACCTCAACATAAAACCAGACACATTAAATCGGCTAGAAAAAAAAGTGGGGAACAGCCTAGAACTCATTGGTACAGGAGAAAACTTCCTGACACAGAACACCAACAGCACAGGCTCTAAGAGCAACAATCAATAAATGGGACCTCATGAAATTGAAAAGCTTCTGTAAAGCAAAGGACACTGTCATCAAAACAAAGCGACTGCCTACAGATTGGGAAAGAATCATCACCAACCCTTTATCTGACAGAGGACTCATATCCAATATATATAAAGAACTAAACAAGCTGAAAAGCAACAAACCAAGTAATCCACTTAAAAAATGGGGAACAGAGCTAAAGAGAGAATTCTCTGTAGAGGAATATCGAATGGCAGAGAAGCACTTAAAGAAATGCTCAACCTCATTAGCCATTAGGGAAATGCAAATCAAAACAACCCTGAGATTTCCCCTTACACCCATCAGAATGGCCAAGATGAAAAACTCAAGGGACAACACATGCTGGAGAGGTTGTGGAGAAAGGGGAACCCTTCTCCACTGCTGGTGGGAATGTAAACTGGTACAACCACTCTGGAAATCAATCTGGCGTTTTCTCAGACAACTAGGAATAGCGCTTCCTCAAGATCCAGCCATACCACTCCTAGGCATATACCCAAAAGAGGCTCAAGTACACAAAAAGGACATTTGCTCAACCATGTTTGTAGCAGCTTTATTTGTAATAGCCAGAAGCTGGAAACAACCCAGATGCCCCTCAACTGAAGACTGGATGCAGAAACTGTGGTACATCTATACAATGGAGTATTACTCAGCAATGAAAAATAAGGAAATCATGAAATTTACAGGTAAATGGTGGGACCTGGAAAGGATCATCCTGAGTGAGTTGTCCCACAAGCAAAAAGACACGCATGGTATATACTCACTCATATAAACATACAACATAGAATAAACCCACTAAAATCTGTACATCTAAACAAACTAAGCAAAAGAGAGGACCCTAACTAAAATGTTCAATCCCCATCCTGAAAGACAAAGAGGATGGACATCAGAAGAAGAAGAAAATAGGAAACAACCTTGGAACCTGCTACAGAGGGCCTCTGAAAGCCAGAAGAAAACAGGAAACAACCTTGAAACCTGCCACAGAGGGCCTCTGAAAGCTTCTGCAGTATAGACTGTCAAAGCAGATGCTGAGCCTGATGGCCAACTGATGGGCAGAGTGAATGGAATTCTATGTAAGAAGTGGGAAATAGTAAGAGCTGGAGGGGATGGGAACTCCACAAGGAGAGCAACAGAACAAGATAATTTGAACACAGGGAACTTCCCAGAGACTCATACTCCAACCAAGGACTATTCGTGGAGATGACCTGGAACCCCTGCACAGGTGTAGCCCATGGCAGTTCAGTGTCCAAGTGGGTTACATAGCAATGGGAAGAGGGACTGCCTCTGACATAATCTGACTGGCCTGCTCATTGATCACCTCCCCCTGAGGGGGGAGCAGCCTTACCAGGCCACAGAAGAAGACAATGCAGCCACTTTTGATGAGAACTGATAGATAAGATCAGAAAGGAGAGGAGAACCTCCCCTATCTGTGGACTTGGAGAGTGGCATACATGCAGAAAGGGGAGGGAGGGTGGGATCAGGAGGGGAGGAGGGAGGGGCTTATGGGTGGATACAAAATGAATCAAGTGTAATTAATAAAAAAAAAAAAAGAGATGTTCACCACTCACACTGTGAGATACATTTGTAAACAATTTCTCTCTCAGCTTGTCTTACTGCCCTTGGACATTTGAACTTGAGGGAACAGAAGGAAAAATCTCAATATTTCAATTTCCAAGTAGAAAACCTGAGGTCAGAGACGACCAAGACAGCACAGCAATGCAGTCACGTAGACTGGTGATGATAAAGTAGATACATGTGTATTTCTTTTCCCCAACACTATCTGAATCAACCGGCACAGCTGTCCTGCAAAGCAGATGTGCTATTATTTTCCATGCACCAAGGAATATGACTGGCCCAAGTCAAGAGAGCTACAACTCATGATTCAAACTATGAGGATCCTACATTCAAATTGAATTCTGTCTCTGGTACTTGGAGATAACCTTGAACAAACTTATTTTTCAAAGCCTAAGTATTTTTCCCTGTAAAATCAGCTAAGGATACTGGTTAATTCACAGTCTAGCTCAGTAGTAGAGCACTGTTTGTGTGTGTGTGTGTGTGTGTGTGTGTGTGTGTGTGTGTGTGTGTGTGTCCTTTGCCTCACTCAGCACCACAAAAGAAAGAAAGCAAAACCTCCCTTTTTCTTAACACAGACATTGTTAATTTATAAATGGCTCTTTTCTCTTTATATTGTCTGTCTTACTTTGTATCATCATATTAATCAGAGTTGACTTGGTAGACAAAACATATTATATTCTATATGCATCAATCATAATTATAGAGTTTGTCTTATAAATTAATTCAGTATCAAAATACTTTTACAGTGAGTTGGCATCACTCTCTCAGCTTCAGGATCTCCTGGTTGAGTTTCAGTCCTACAGGAGAATGTTGCTTGTGGCAAAGAGCTCTTCTTTGCCTCCTCATGTTCGCACTTTGAACATAGTGACTGCAGTTTTTGCATTTCATTCCCCAGTTTAACTAATTAATATGTATAGCAGATATCTCAGAAACCCTATACTTGTAAATGGAATGTTTGTTTTCAGAACAAGAACTGATGATTTCCATGAAACAGAATAACTATTTTAATTGAAAATAGATTCCTCTTTATAGTACATCTTAACCACAGTTTCCCCTCCCTCCACTCCTCCCATGTGCCCTTCTCTCTTCTCCCCCAGATCCACTCCCCCTTCATTTCCTCTTCAGAAAAGAGCAGGCCTCCAAGAGACAACAGCCAAAAAGGACAAAACAAGACACAGAAAGACAAAGGTGAAGATCTCATAGGAGGCTGGACAAGGCAACCCCAATGAAAATCACTTTTTAAAAGTTGTTTTTATTTTTGGTGCAAGACTGTTTGCCTTTATGTATGTGTACCATGTGTGAGCCTGGTACTTGCAGAGGTCAGAAGAGGGCATCCGATATCCTGGAACTTAAGTCACTGAGCATTGTAAGCATGTATATCACACTGGGAACTGGACATGGGTTCTCTGATAGAGCAGTACCCACTCTTAACCTCTTAGTCATCTCTCCAGCCCCCGAATGTTGCATTGCTGAAGAAAGTGAGAGGACAAAAGGAAAGAGAAGGAGAAGAAATCTACAGTTCAAAATATGAGATTTTCAGAGTTCCAGGAATTCTTCGGAGGTACCTCAATATGCTTATTTCCAGAGAACTTAACTGACTGGCCCACAGTGACCCATGCAGGCAGTGGCCCTACTGGAAGTAACACCTAGACATTAAAATGTAAATGAATTGTCTTAATTCCAATGAAAATGAGTCCCAGTAAAGAGTCACTTGATGTTAGAGAGTGATTCAGGCACTTGCTGCTTTTGCAAAGACTCTAGGTTCAGTTCAAAGCACCCACACAGAGGCACACAATCTTCTGCAGCTCTGGTTCCAAGGATTCCAGTGCCTTCTGGCCTCCGTTGGTATGGACATGGTGCATATGCACACTGCAAGCAAGACCTCATGCTCATAAAATAAGTATTTTTTTTTAAGTCAGGTGTAAAGGAAAGACACTTACTGGCCCTGACTCAAGAGATGGAGCTATTCATGCTATTAGATTACATTCCTGGAGTGATTTCTATTTATCAAGCACCATGTAAAGACTTTCTTATTCTCATCGTACTTAATGAACTCAACACCCTTTGAGGCAGAAGTCATTATTATATTAGTTTTACAAATAAATATGCTGATGTTTAAGAGATTAAACAACTTCATATTTGTTTTCTATTGCTAAGAGAGCACAGTCAGAATTTGATCCTAATTATCTCAGTTGGAAATTTATGTTCCTAATCGCTATATTTTGGCATACATTTTAGTCTGTTTGTGTGTGAGTTTCATTTCCAGATCAGAACATCTTAAAGTGAAAGGCTGTTCTTTAACATGAGAAGAAGTCTTCTTGGACCCAAAGAAAAGAAGTCTTATAGAAGAATAAGGTGGGAGACATTGGTAATGGGCAGCTGACCCCATAACCATTGCTCCAGAGGATAATTTTTCTTAATTTTTATTTTTTTAAGACTAGTTACAGTTTGTTAACTTTGTATCACAGCTGTAGCCCGCTCCCTCATTCACTCCCAATCCCACCCTCCCTTTCTGATCTCCTCCCTGCCCCTTTCCAAGTCCACTGATAGCGGAGGTTCTCCTCTCCTTCCATCTGACCCTAGCTTATCAGGTGTCTTCAGAACTGGCTGCAAAGTCCTCCTCTGTGGCCTAGCAAGGTTGCTTCTCCTGAGGGGGGGGTGTCGAAGAGCCCACCATCGAGTTCACGTCAGAAACAGTCCCTGTTCCCCTTATTATGGTACCCACTTGGATACTGAGCTACCAAGGACTACATCTAAGCAGGGGCTCTAGGTTGCATCCATACATGGTCCTTGTTTGGAGAAACAGTCTCATAAAAGACCCCTGTGCCCATATATATTTGGTCCTTGTGGAACTCCTGTCCTCTCCAGGTCGTATTAACTCCCCCCCCCTTTTTTTGTTTTTTGTTTTTTTGGTTCCCTGCATTCTGCTGGAGGTTTGGTTATGAGTCTTAATATCTGTTTTGATACACTGCTAGGTAGAGTCTTTCAGAGGCTCTCTGTGGTAGGCTCCTGTCCTGTTACTTGTTTGTTCCTACATCCAATGTTCATCCCTTTTGTCTTTCTAAGTGAGGATTGATCATCATACCCTGGGTCCTCTTTCTTGTTTATCTTCTTTAGGTGGATAGATTTCAGTATATTTATCTTATCTTATAGGACTATATAAGTGAGTATACCATGTGTGTCTTTCTGTTTTTGGGATACCTCACTCAGGATGATCGTTTCTAGGTCCCATCATTTGCCTGCAAATTTCATGATTTCCGTGTTTTTGATTGCTGAGTAGTATTCCATTGTGTAAAAATACCACAATTTCTGTATCCATTCCTCAACTGAGGGACATCTGGGTTGTTTCCAGGTTCTGGCTATTACGAATAAAGCTGCTACAAACATGGTTGAGCAAATGTCCTTGTTGTGTACTTGAACAAATTTTGGGTATATGCCTAGGAGTGGTATAGCTGGGTCTTGAGGAAGCACTATTCCTAATTGTCTGAGAAAGCGCCAGATTGATATACAAAGTGGTTGTACAAGTTTGCATTCCCACCAGCAATGGAGGAGGGTTCCCCTTTCTCCACATCCTCTCCAGCATGTGTTGTCACTTGAGTTTTTGATCTTAGCCATTCTGGTGGGTGTCAGGTGAAATATCAGGGTCATTTTGATTTGCATCTCTCTGATGGCTAAGTGTTTCGTTAAGTGTTTCTCTGCCATTCTGTATTCCTCTACTGAGAATTCGCTCCAGAGGATAATCAGTACTCAAAATATGTTAGCTGTAATGATTGCTCAGCTTTATATACTAAACCCTGGTGTAGCTGCAGTGGGCAGCCCTTGGGAGGTAGAGTGGGGACCATCTCTGCCCATTAAAATAATGAACTCCCACAGGTCATTTGAAAACTTTAGTCACAAAGAAACAGGGATTCCAAAAGCACACATTTTTATTTACACAAAAGTCAGTATATATATATATATATATACAAACAAAAAGTATGGGATCAGAAATGAGGCAGACAGCAGTGGGAAATGCAAAAGATTACAGAAGAGGTCATAGATGAAAAGCCAACAATATCTCCTCTGTGGTTCAAGATCTCAAGATACTTCTCCTAAAGAAATTCAGTAAGTCTACCTCATTCCTTTCCTCTTCATTCTCCTAAAAATATAACAGGCTCATCCCAGCTTTCATTTGTAAAGGAGGCAGAGAAACAATGCAAAGTCCTGCGGCTGTACAGACCAGACTTTGTACAAACTGAGTCCTGACAACAGTGCCTGGCACAGAACAAGTACTAAGTAAGCATTCACAATTGTATTCTGATCACTATTAAATGTTAGGATTATTGTTTTTGACTAAAAAACACACTATAGATTTTATCATAATAATAATATGCCAGGCATAATAACTGATGGGCCACTCGGCTGAACTCTGAGGATAAGCAATGGAAAACATTTCATCCATTCATGAAGATTTACCAGGTGCCTGTGGCTTGAAGGAAGATTCAGTAGCTTAGAATACCCCATGGCAGTCAGAAGCAGAAGTGATAAGAGTGACAAGGACAGTTATGCTTGGACACAGGCAAACAGGGACAGTCAAATACCATAGAAATGAGAGAAGACCAACAGCTCAAATGTCACCAACATATCATGGCAAATGTTCTTTTGCCTTTTTAGATACACTGTGTTCACTTTGACCTGACACCAGGTCAAATGACCAGTCTGTCATTCTTATTTGCTCACTGCATGTGTTTAGAATCATAATCTGGTCTGGCTGGTGACATCCGAGCTGAGCTTTGCTGGTTGCTGCCCTAACAAACCCTTTCTTCCAGCTTCTTTTCTCGGGAGAAACCCTAACTTTGAACCATACACTTCTGAAGTTTTCTCATGGAAACTTGTTTATTGTGCTGCCATTCTGTAATATATGATGCTGACATTTGACAAGTCCAAATTGTCATCTTTATGTTAATTTCATGTGGTGACTTGTAGAAAAACTTTCAACAATTTTGTAATGTTACACGTGTAAGTATACATTTTTTTTTTAATCTTGGTTTCATTATGTTGAAAAATGAAATGGTAGGTAATGGCTTGGATTCCTTGCCTTTCCCCGACACATACATGTATAATACACAAAAAAGTATGGCCTTTCTAATTCATTTCCTCCTCCTCCTTGAGTTTTTATATCAAATATTTATAAAACATTTAAATTACCAACTTAATTTTACCTTAAGTTGGCTGATATTTTTAAGCAAGGAAAACTTAAAAAGCCACAGAAAACCTAATTTCAAAAGGACCTGAAACACAGCTGATTAAAGTGTCCCATTTTGCCTTCGGTAAAATGAAGCTCTGGAAACGTGAAGCGGCTTCCCACAGCCCCTGCCAAGACTGGAAAGTTGCTGAGAACACAATTCCATTTTCTCACTTCCAGTCAGTTTTCAGTCCTTTAAACTAAATTTCTTCTAGTCAGCAAGGAATACACCATGCAGCTTTTTAAAAGTGCCAACAGATTATTCTAGGTGACTTGACTGATTTGGGCAGAAGATGTCTAAAATTATTTTCTTCTTTTTTATGATTTTTTATTTATATTTTTATTAATTACAGTTTATTTACTTTGTATCCCCCTGTGGCTCCCTCCCACCTCCCCTCCCACTCCCACACTCCCTCCCCTTTCTCCAACCCATCTTCCTCCCCCAGTCCACTGATAGGGGAGGTTCTCCTCCCTTTCCTTCTAATCCTACTCTATCAGGTGTCATCAGGAGTGGCTGCATTGTCTTCCTCTGTGGCCTGGTAAGGCTGCATCCCCCTCAGGGGGAGGTGATCAAAGAGCAGGCCAATCAGTTCGTGTCAGAGACAGTCCCTGTCCCCATTACTATGGAACCCACTTGGACACTGAACTGCCATGAGCTACATCTGAGCAGGGGTTCTAGGTTATCTCCATGAATGGTCCTTGGTTGGAGTATCAGTCTCAGGAAAGATCCCTGTGCCCAGAATTTTTGGTTCTGTTGCTCTCCTTGTGGTGCTCCTGTCCTTTCCAGGTCTTATCCACTTCTTTCATAAGATTCCCCATGCTCTGTCCGAAGTTTGGCAATAAGTCTCAGCATCTGCTCTGATACCCTGAAGGGTAGAGACTTTAAAACTTGTACACCTAAAGAAACTAATCAAGAAGGAGGACCCTGGGTAAGATGCTCAATCTTCATTCAGAAAGGCAAAGAGGACGGACATTGGAAGAGGGAGAAAGCAGGGAAGAGGACAGGAGCCTACCACAGACATTCGAATTATTAAACAGGTGTTAACAATTTCTGTAATGTTCCAGATATGTCTGTTCTCTCTCTCTCTCTCTCTCTCTCTCTCTCTCTCTCTCTCTGTGTGTGTGTGTGTGTTACATGTTCATCTGTGTGAACATGTGCATACAAAGCATGCATGTGAGAGCCAGAGGTCAACACAAAGCACATTCCTTAATGGCTGTCCACCTGATTTTCTACACAGAGTTTCTCAACGAGCTCCCTGCTTTTGCGGATACCCTGGCTAGCCAGAGAGCTCCAGGCATCCTCCCATCTCTGCCTGACTAACCCCAGCTCCAGTGCCAAGATAATAGATGTGTGTGGCTAGTCTTTATTCATAGCTTCTCGGAGGCCACACTCAGGGCCCCATGATTGTGCACGTCTTATTGGCGGAATCATCTTAATAGCCCCATTTTTTTTTTATATCAAAGTCCCACGTGTTCCATGTTGGATTTGAACTAACTATAGAGTCTAGAATCACAGTGAATTTCTCATCCTCCTTGGCTCATACATGTATGTCAACATACCCAGCTTACGTGGTGCTAGGGATTAAAACGCAGGCTTTCAACATGCGAGGCAAGCAGTCTACCAACTTAGTTACGTCTCCAGCCCCAAGTTATTCTTCCTAAGGTTACAAACACAGTCTCTTTATCCTCAGCTATGACTTCTTTTATGCAGGAAGTTTGCCTATGTCTGGAGGAAGAAACAACACAGCTGTGACCAGATTCATCCTCCTGGGATTTTCAGATCAACCTCAAATGAAGGTCTTCCTTTCCATGCTCTTTCTGGGGATTTACCTTCTGACTTTAGCCTGGAACCTGAGCCTCATCACCCTCATCAGGATGGACACTCATCTCCACACACCCATGTACTTCTTCCTCAGTAATCTCTCCTTCCTGGACATCTGCTATTCATCCTCCACAGCCCCCAAGATGCTTTCTGACATTATCACAGGTCAGAACACCATCTCTTTCCTTGGCTGTGCCACACAGTACTTTGTCTTCTGTGGAATGGGGCTGACTGAGTGCCTTCTCCTGGCAGCGATGGCCTATGACCGGTACGCTGCGGTCTGCAACCCACTGCTCTACATGGCTCTCATGAGCCATACTCTGTATTTAAAGCTGGTGGCTGGGGCCTATACGGGTGGTTTCCTCAGTTCACTGATTGAAACGTGCTCTATTTACCAGCATGATTTCTGTGGGCCCAATGTAATCAACCACTTCTTCTGTGACCTTCCTCCGGTCCTGGCCCTAGCCTGCTCCAATGTCTTCAACAGCCAGGTGGTAACCTTCATCTTAGGTGTCATTGTGGGGGTGATGTCTGGCCTAGTGGTCCTTGTCTCTTATGTATACATTGTTGCTGCTGTCCTGAGGATCAGCTCAGCTAAAGGTAGGACCAAAGCCTTCAGCACCAGTGCGTCTCACCTGACTGCTGTGAGCCTCTTCTATGGCTCTGGTCTCTTCATGTATATGAGACCCAGTTCCAGCTATTCCCTTAGCCAGGACAAAGTGGTGTCTGTATTCTATGCTGTGGTGATCCCCCTCGTGAACCCCATCATCTATAGCCTCAGAAACAAGGATATTAAAAGTGCCATGAGGAAAGCTGTGGAAAGAAACTATGTGCTTTCTCGTGGAAATTCATTTTTCTAACATTGGGTAGTGATTACATGAAGATCTGAATGAGTGCATGTGGCAGAAATTTAGGTAGGTTTGACTACTAGATCTTCAAGATGGGCCAAGCTTATTCACCCTATGCTATTTTATTTTTAACTAGAGACTGTTTTATAATTATTGGTGTATAAAATAAAATAAAAACGTGTACATTGAGGTTTCAAATGCTCTCTTTATTGGAAAACCTCACCATGGCAAAATAACTTTCTGCAACATCAAAATATCACTTATCTGTACTTTAGATGTGGGACACAGAGAAACTGAGCTGGAACTCAGTTTCCTGCTGGCTAACACTGATAGCACACCAGAGAGTGTTGAACAGCCTATCAGGAGAGAAGCCATCAACAGTATCACCCAGCTGTGGTCTTGCCTATTACAATACCAAATCATCTGATAATATATGCTCACTGGAATAACGGTGACATGGATGTTCTAAAGGTAACCAGGCCACTTCCCGATTGGATCTGAAAGCCTGTTCTATTGGAGGGAAAACGTGCAATTGCTACTATAAACATGATCTAGAGCTTCTGGCTAAGAAGGCCACAGACACTTTGTGGGAGTCTATTGATAACTTGCTGTTGATACATGGACACATAGCTTTGCAGGTGGCTTATGCTTTTAATCCCAGCGCTGGAGAAAGAAGCAGACTGATCTCTGTGAGTTCAAGACCAGCGTGGTCTACAAAGTGGGCCTCAGGCCAGTCAGGGATACGTAGTGAAGAGACCCTGTTTTTAAGAAAAACAGTCAAAAAAGTGGATATGTATAGAAACTGTGTGCTAAGGAATTACGCTTGATATTCTTAGATGGCGCATCTCCCAGCCTTGGTCAGAGAAGCCTCTTGTCAGTGGAAGGTGGTCAAAACAGAGACTCATTACTGGTCAAAGTGTTGAGAATAATTGACTTCTGAGAATTCCACATTTTTAGAACATCCATATGACCTTCTTTTATTTCCCAAGGTTCAGTTAGTAACAAGGACAAGGAGGAGAAAGAATGGAAGTGCATGAGGATGGGGCTGAATGCTATGAAATCCTATCTTCTAGGAATGACATGGCTACTGCACCTCTAACTTTACAGCAACTTCCATTGCCTGCACAAGATTTGCAGGAGATGAAGCCTTCCAATGGTCCATCCACCCCTAGCTGAGGAGTCATTTAAAACTAATGGTTCCTAAGAAAGTGGCAGTCACATTTTTTTCATCTCTTTATTCTCCTTTGGTAAGCTCTCCATCATACAGTAAATAAACTTTCAAGAACCCCAGTTAAACTCAGTGAGTTATTTTTTTAAAAGGATATGAAAATAGAAGAAAAAGGTCTTGAGAAGAATAATGATTTTAGAAGGAATACAAGTGGAGAAGAAGGGGAAAAGAGATTTTAATATGCTCAAAGCACATTACATACATAAAGAAAATTTCAAAGAATAAATTTTACATTGTATTTTAAGAAGAAATGTAGTATTTTGTCTAAAGCATGCATATTTATGTTCCTTCAAACCTTGTGGTTTGCCAAAGGAAAATGTACAGGTACTTGTGATGGTTAGGATTTTTTAAGTTTTATTATTTTATTAGTTTTTAAATTATTATTTAAATTCTTTTCTGTTCTCTCTGTGTGTGCACATGTGTGTGTGTGCATGCGTGCATGCATGTCTCTGTGTGTGTGTATGTGAGTGTGTGTGTGTGTGTGTGTGTGTGTGTATGTGTGTGTGTTGGTTACCATTAAATGTCTATCTGTCAGAGTGTAGAATCACATAGGAAGAGAGGCTGAAGGGAGGATTGCCTAAATCTGGCTGGCCTCTGGGCAGCCTGTGGGAAACTGTATTGCTTCCCTAAGTAAGGCAGAATGGAAGATCTACCATCAATGTGGATAGCAACAATTTTTTTTCTTTTTAAAAATTTATTTATTTTTTATTAATTACAGTTCATTCACTTGAAATCCCAGTTGTAGGCCTCTCCACTTCCCCTCCCAATCCCTCCTTTCCTCCCTCATCTCCTCCCATGCATCCCAAAGTCCACTGATAGGGGAGGTCCTCCTCCCTTTCCAGCTGACCCTAGCCTATCAGGTTTCATCAGGACTGTCTGCATTGTCTTCCTCTGTGGCCTGGTAAGGCTGCTCCCCCTCAGGGGTTGGTGATCAAAGAGCCAGACACTGAGTTCATGTCAGAGACAGTCCCTGTCCCCAATACTATGGAACCCATTTGGACACTGAGATACCATAGGCTACATCTGTGCAAGGTTTCTAAATTATCTCCATGCATGGTCCTTTGTTGGAGTATCAGTCTCAGAAAAGACCCCTGGGCCCAGAATTTTTGGTTCTCTTGCTCTTCTTGTGGAGCTCCTCTCCCTTCCAGGTCTTACTATTTCCCCCTTCTTTCATAAGATTTCCTGCACTCTGCCCAAAGTTAGGCTATGAGTCTCAGGATCTGTTTTGATACCCTGCTGGGTAATCTTCAGAGGCCCTCTGTAGTAGGCTTGTAGTAGTCTTATCCCCTGTTTTCTCCCTCTTCCGATGTCTGTCCCTTTTGCCTTTCTGAACAAGGATTGAACATATTATCCAGGGTCCTCCTTCTTGCTTGGCTTCTTTAGGTGTACCAGTTTTAATATGATTATCCTATATTTTATATCTAATATCCACTTCTAAGTGAGTATATACCATGTGTGTCTTTCTGCTTTTGGGATACCTCACTCAGGATGATCTTTTCTAGTTCCCACCATTTGCCTGCAAATTTCATGACTTCCTTGTTTGTAATTGCTGAGGAGTATTCCATTGTGTCAATGTACCGCAATTTCTGTATCCATTCCTCAATTGAGGGACATCTGGGTTGTCTCCAGATTCTGGCTCTTACAAATAAAGCTGCTACGAACATGGTTGACATTTCATCAGCTGTGCTTTGCATGTGAGTGAAGAAATCAGGGATGCAGTAAGCAAATAAGCATGCAGTTATTCTCTCTGTGCTCTCACAGGTAGATGTTATGTGACTAACTGCTTGTACTCCTATGTTGAAATTCCCCTCCAGGATAGAACCAAGAATTGTAAGCCCAATAAATCCTTTCCTCCCTGTTTTTTTGTTTTGTTTTGTTTTGTTTTTTGCTGCAGTCTTTTATTCTGAGAAAAAAAAAAAAAACCTCAAACTCACATTGGCACTGAGTAAATGCAATTGTTCCTATGATAAACCTGAATCTGCTGTTTGGGCAGAGGAATTTGAGAGACTTTGCAACATGGGTCTGGAAAAGCCACTGAATGCTATTGGAAGAGCTTAATGGTCATTTTATCAAAAAGTTGGAAGACAGTAATACTGAAAGAAATATGGACAGTTGCGGTCCGGTTCATGAGGTTTCGGGGTGATAAGGACTTTACTAGAAACTGGGTCAGAGGCCATTCACGAGAGGCTGGGGCTGAAGAATCTGTTGTGATTAATATAAAATCTTCACCACTGAAGTGAAACGCGTGCTTCATTGGGACAAGAGGAAAGCATGTAGAAACTCGTACAGTCATGGTCCAAATGGGCCAGGCTACACATGGTGCTTACAGCAAAATTTGGCGTTGAAGTAAGAGATGTCTACATGGTACTGGTACTAAAGGAATAAAGCAGTTGTAGAGAGAAACTGAGGCCTGGCACTGTGTTTCAGGTCTGGAGACTCTGAAGGGAGGTCATAGAAAACATTGGCAGGAGGAAGCCAGTGTTGCAGTCTAGACCCAGGATATTGAGATGCCAGAACCACTGGGACATCTCCCAAGGACAGCTGTGGGTGTAAAATAGAACTAAAATGAAATGGAAGCTCTGTGTGTTGGGAACAGCATGGAGATAACCTAGAACCCCTGCACAGATGTAGCCCACGGCAGTTCAGTGTCCAAGTGGGTTCCATAGTAATGGGAACAGGGACTGCCTCTGACATAAACTGATTGGCCTGCTCTTTGATCACCTCCCCCAGAGGGGGAAGCAGTCTTACCAGGCCACAGAAGATGACAATGCAGCCACTCCTGATGAGATCTGATAGACTAGGATCAGAAGGAAGGAGAGGAGGCCCTCCCCTATCAGTGGACTTGGGGAGGGGCATGCATGAAGAAGGGGGAAGGAAGGTGAGATTAGGAGGAGAGGAGGAAGGGGTTTATGGGGGATACAAAGTGAATAAAGTGTAATTAATGAAAGTTTTAAAAAAATGTTTCTCAAGACAAAAAAAAAAAAAAAAAAAAAAAAAAAAAAAAATGTCCCTAAAAAAAAAAAAAAAAAAAAAAAAAAAAAAAAAAAAAGATTGCCCTGAATTCAGAATTCAGACAGAATCGTCACAGTTGGTCACTGGGCAAAGGGAATGAGGGTAGTCTATGAAGAAGTTCTGGATGTGCCCAAACCCCAGAAACCTAAGACAAAGGACCCAAAGGTGTTGGTTTTTTTATAAGAATTGATACTGTTCCTAAGAACCACCTCACTGTTACTTTCCAGAGGAGGCTGAAGTTAGAGCCTGGCACCTACAGAGGCAAGCCGGGATTACAGACACCACTCTGACCTTGATGGGGCAAGTAGCCTGCATTCTATCAAGGAGTACAGGGTGATTGTACTCTCTAGACTCGTGTCTGTGTGTCTGTCTGTATTTGAGGCAGAGTCAATGTAGCCCAGGTTGGCTTCACGCTATTAATCCTGCCTCAGTATCCTGAGTACTGAGATTACTGGCAGTGTGGCTAAGAACATACTTTAACAGACAGAACTTAGACATCAATAGGGGACTGCACACCTGGTCGTAGCAGTCGTTTCTATAAATGTAAATTATGAATCAAAACTCACCACCCCTAGATAAAGCACATAGCTTTGAGTTTTGTGAATAAATACGTTGTTAGATATTCTCAATTCAAACTACCAATTTATTGTCATAGAAATCTACTTACATGTTGTCACAAAATCTGTAATTTCTAGTCCTAAATAAAATTGTACCAGTTGTAAAAAAAAATTCATAGAGGAACTTACGATTTTAGAAGTGTGTGTGTGTGTGTGTGTGTGTGTGTGTGTGTGTGTGTTTAAATGGAGTTAATCATGGCAGAGAAACACTTAAAGAAATGCTCAACATCATTAGCCATTAGGGAAATGCAAATCAAAACGACCCTGAGATTTCTTTCACCTTACACCCATCAGAATGGCCAAGATGAAAAACTCAAGTGACAACACATGCTGGAGAGGTTGTGGTGAAAGGGGAACCCTCCTCCATTGCTGGTGAGAACGTAAACTGGTACAACCACTTTGGAAGTCAATCTGGCACTTTCTCAGACAATTAGGAGTAGTGTTACCTCAAGACCCAGTTATACCACTGCTAGGCATATACCCAAAATTTGCTCAAGTACACAATAAGGACATTTGCTCAACCATGTTTGTAGCAGCTTTATTTGTAATAGCCAGAACCTGGAAACAACTCAGATGTCCATCAACGGAGGAATGGGTACAGAAATTGTGGTATTTTTACACAATGGAATACTACTCAGCAATCAAAAAGGAGGAAATCATGAAATTTGCAGGCAAGTGGTGAGATCTAGAAAAGATCATTCTGAGTGAAGTATCCCAGAAGGAGAAAGACAAACATGGTATATACTCACTTATATAGACCTACAAGATATGATAAACATAATGAAATCTACACACCTAAAGAAGATAATCATATCAGCTTTGCTCAGCTGATTTAGAGGGCCTTGTTCTCCCGCTGTCCTGCATACCCTCTGGCTCTTGTACTCTTTCTGCCTCCACTTCTGTGGTGTCCCCTGAGCTCTGGGGACAAGGGTTTAATGAAGACATCTCATACAGAGCCATGTACTTCCCTTAGGGAGAACTACCTAGTACACAGGCCCCAGACACCCAAGGACCTCATGAAACCCTGGGCCTTGCCCACAGGTTCCTGAGAATTCAAATCAAGAACCTGATAACTCTACATAGGGTTGATACTATGTTCAGAAGTTTCACCTCGCCTTAGTTAAGCTAGGACCACCAGGGCCAGCTGAAGCTCTGACATGGGCCCAGGAGAACTGGCAGACTGAACAACACAGCCAGCACCCAGGCCCACGTTTAAATTGGCCCAACACAACATTTACTCCATCTATGAACTTCAGGAGCACATAAAAGGGCCAATCCAGTAAAAGCAAGCCTGCGGGATCGCCATTACACAAAGGAAAAAACAGGACATCCGTGGGGAGTCCCTGTGAAGATTCAGTATTGACAATGTAGCAGAAACCAGGGGCCTTAAACCACACAAATGACTCACTGCAATGAACATTTGCAAGTAAAGCTGTTTGAGCAAAATGGTATACTATGTTAAACACTGTGACACACTGCAGCTTTCACAGCAAGATGTTTGTTCGTTTGTTTGTTTGTTTGTTTGTACTCTGATTCTTTGTGAATGTCACATCATATACCCCAATCCCACTCATCTCCAGTCCCTTCATATCACACTCTGCCCTTGCAACCTCCCTCCTCTAGATAGGTGGATGGGTAGATAGATGATAGGTAGGTAGATAGATAGATAGATAGATAGATAGATAGATAGATAGATAGATAGACAGATGGATAGATAGATGAAAACAGCACCAGGAACCAGAAACTGGATAGCGCAGAGACCTGCTGTACTCACAGATTGGTGCTAGTCCAGTTTTCATTAGAGAAACTGCCTCTGGCAGCTGATGGGAATGGATGCAGAGACCCACTGCAAAACATTAGAGAAATTTCAGGTTGGAGGTCTCCATCAGGTTTCTCCTCTCATATATCTTTTGGATATATGCCTAAGAGTGGTATGTCTGGATCTTGAGGTAGCACTATTCCTAATTGTCTGAGAAAGCGGCAGATTGATTTCCAGAGTGGTTGTATAAGTTTGCATTCCCTCCAGCAATGGAGGAGGGTTCCCCTTTCTCCACAACCTCTCCAGCATGTGTTGTCACTTGAGTTTTTGATCTTAGTCATTCTGATGGGTGTAACGTTTTGATTTGTATTTCCCTGATGGCTAAGATGTTCAATCCCCATCCTGAAAGGCAAAGAGGATGGACATCAGAAGAAGAAGAAAACAGGAAACAACCTAGGAACCTGCTACAGAGGGCCTCTGAAAGCCAGAAGAAGAAAACAAGAAACAAACTAGGAACCTACCACGGAGGGCCTCTGAAATCCTCTGCCCTGCAGACTATCAAAGCAGATGCTGAGCCTGATGGCCAACTGTAGGGCAGAGTGAATGGAATTTTATGTAAGAAGTGGGAAATAGTAAGAGCTGGAGAGGACAGGAACTCCCCAAGGAGAGCAACAGAACAAGAAAGTTTGAACACAGGGAACTTCCCAGAAACTCATACTCCAACCAAGGACTATTCATGGAGATAACCTAGAACCCCTTCACAGATGTAGCCCATGGCAGTTCAGTGTCCAAGTGGGTTACCTAGTAATGGGAAGAGGGACTGCCTCTGCCATAATCTGATTGGCCTGCTCTTTGATCACCTCCCCCTGAGGGGGAAGCAGCCTTACCAGGCCACAGAAGAGGACAATGCAGCCACTTTTGATGAGAACTGATAGACTAAGATCAGAAAGAAGAGGAGAACCTCCCCTATCAGTGGACTTGTGGAGGGGCATGCATGCAGAAAGGGAGGGAGGATGGGATCGGGAGGGGAGGAGGGAGGGGTTTATGGGGGGATACAAAATTAATAAAGTGTAATTAATAAAAAATTTTTAAAAAGTAAAAAAAAAAAGAATTTCTTTAAGTGTTTCTCTGCCATTTGGTATTCCTCTACAGAGAATTCTGTTTAGCTCTGCACCCCATTTTTTAATTAGATTACTTGACTTGTTGTTTTAACTTCTTGAGTTTTTTATATATATTCTGGATATTAGCCCTCTGTCTCTTAAAGACCAGTTTGGGTGGCTGTTTGTGCGGTCTAAGATAAGAGACCACCTGTGCTGGTTTTGCATGTGAACATACAGTTTTTCCAGTTCCCTGTAGTACAGAGATGATTCTTTGCTTCTTATGTCTTCCTGTAGCTTTGTCCTAGTGGCTTATGTCTGCTTTAGTCACTACTGTACTTTTTACTAAATCTTTGTAATGTAATTTAATACTTTCTATTTATTATTTAATATTTTCTATTCAAGTTCAATCCTACTAGTGAGCTATTCTGCTATTAGTTATTGCTCTTAGCCTCACATTAGGTAAGAATACTTGGGCTTTGAGATATTATCTATTCAAAGTCACATAGCTCTAAGTGCTACAGTCAGAATTCAACTCATACTGTCTGCTATCAGCTCCCATAGTTTGAATCTTAGTTTCTGGCTTTGTTGTGATTTGGCCCTGCCTGTTCCCTGAAAGCCTGTTTTCCTCACACATACGTGGGAAATGATCCCACGTCTGTTTTGCTGTGCTTGTTGATTCAGATTAAGTGTATGAAATGCTTATGAATCAGAAATGGAAGTGCTATGTAAGCAAGGAAGTGTATCCATACCTAATTTATCAATCTGGGTTAATAGCCATTTTAGAAAATGTTGGTCTCAGGTTTTTCCCTTTGGAAATTGGGAGTTTGGAACTAGACCGGTACATGTATCCTCTCCATTTCAAATGACTCTTAAGGGCAATCACCTGGATTTATAATCCTGTGACTGGCATAAGACCACAGAAAAAGAGCATGGGTTCAGAGGGACATGGCAAACCTGCAGAGAAAGCTACTCCAGGCACCAGAAGGCAGATGCCATGAGTGAGTTCTTGCTGTAATTGACCTCTTTCACCTCTGCTCTCCATGACACATTTAAGAGCATCTCAGTGGTGCCCATCTCTCCTGCTATACATTGACAGTGTATATGTTGTGCTCCATACGACCTATTTAAGGGTGCAATAGGCCCACTGGAAAGTAACCTTGATGAAGAAATAGGTAATTTCAACATTTGACATTAACTATGGCTCCTCAAACCTCAGTGACTGGGTGATGCTCATGGGAACAGCACGTACTCAAGAACATCCTGCTTCTTCTTTCTTTTCCCTCCCTCACTTCCTTGCCTTCCTCTTACAATACTTCCTTGGGTTCTTTCCAGCTTGACTCCAATTGGCTGAACTGTAAAAAGAATGCTCAGAAATATTTAAGTATTACCATGAGGAAAGTGATAGTGTTGAATTCTAATTACGTAATATCTTAAGGATATGACCTTGAACTTCATTGCTCTCTTGTTTTGTCATCCATAAAATGGCAATAATATAAATTTGAATAAAAACATGTATATAAAATATGACTCAATGTAAAAGTCAGTAATTGAGAATTGAATTAAAAAGTTACTTACTGAGTTTCGGGGAAATTTCCTAAGATCAAAACATGTTTGTCTGTGTTTCCCAATTTCCTCCAAAGGACACTTCTAATTTTTGCCCTTGGGGATTTTGTTTTGGAAATCACAGCAGTTTCATTTCCATTTAAATAAAGAGCCTTTATTCATGACTGCTGAAGAGCAAGGGACAAAAATGAGCCATGAAAATATGGCAGAGTGCTCATATGCAAGTTCATTTGCCCAGACAGAATATTCCCAACAGCTTCTGTTGCTCTAGAGCCCCAGCATGTAGAACACAAGCCTAGGTAAATCAGGCATGCAAGGTGCTCACCCCTGGCCAATGGAACTTCTCTGGTAGTCCCTTGGATGCTTCTTTGCTGGAATTCTCATTGAACAGCAGACACAGCATTGCTTCAGTGAGCCTGACCATGTTTTTATTAGACAAAGATTGCCAAGGGTCTTGATTAACTACACTCACGTAGCAAAACCTCCAACCAGTTTTTATACCAGCATCTCCACAAATCAGTTCGTACTGTACTCATCTGAGAAAATGGCAAACTCCTGCAAAACCCTCTTCAGAGAGAGTGAGTATATTTAGAAATATTTTCCCTTTTCTCCAGTTTTTCTAAATTGTGACACAAAAAATGTCAAGATAGTTATGTTGTGAAAAAGAAAACCACCTTAAATTTGTCCGTCTTTTTCTCCCGTGGGTTAAACTGAGTACTATAAGGTTGGCTGCCCTGTCACTAGAATGTATAAAATAGTACTGAAATTAAGTGAGCTGAGCTGCTGGATCAGGAGTTTTGTCTGTTGTTGGTGACTTGGGGGGATGTAATCTGTGAAAATGTACAATTTAAAGACTTGTGTAAATCTGTATTGAAAAATTGTGTTAGCATCGCTCTAAAGTAATCCCCTCATGAACACACACACATCTGAATGTACAGAAAGAGAGAGAGAAAGAGAGGAAATGATGACTATTTGTGGTGATAGATATACCAGTCCTTCTAATCTGATTGTTACATTACATCATCTACTAAATTGTCATTACAGCCATGTACTGAAATGTCACACTGAATTCCACAAGTATGTATGACTATGTGTCTGTTAAAAAATAAAAATAAAAATAAAAAACACAGTAAACAGAAAGATCCCCAAGGTTCTTAAAAACAAAATAAAAGTAAACCAAAGTGTGATATTCTTAGCAGCATGTCCAAAGCTGGGTATATTTGCACATTTTCTTATATCTGTTGGAAGTTTATTCTGAAAAACGTGGTAAGCGTTCTCGTACTAATTTCTAGGCCTGAGTCTCACAAAGTGAAATGCCGTCTTCCTCTAAAAAAATTACAGACTCTGAAAGCCTGCTTCAGTGTTGTCCTTTCCTCTATTCAGAGAACATTTCTCCATTGGTGAGAGAACTCATTAGTGCATTTAACGTGGTTACTAAATCGTGCTAGTGTTAGTGTCCATGACACACCATGGAGTAGTGAAACATCCAAATTACTCATTGCATTCAACATTTGGTATGGAAAATTACTTTCATGTGTGTGTGTGTGTGTGTGTGTGTGTGTGTGTGTGTGTGTGTGTGTAAAGTAGAGGAAGATGGGAAAGAGAGATTATATAAGAATTGTTTCTTCCTAAAATTCTGAGCATTTGTCAGTGGTTTTGTTTCTATCACAGGTATTACTACATTGTGCTTTGTAAAATTAACTTTCAATTCCTTTTTCCAAATTTACTGTATTTCTTGGACAGGGTCTCAGTATGTATCCCTGCTTTGCCTGGGATACACACTAAATATGCCAAACTGGCCTCAGACCCACAGAAATCCACCAGCCTCTGGCTGCCAAGCACTGGGGTTAAAGTTGTGTGCCAACATGCCCAGCTCTAATTCACTGTTTCTATGAAAAAATATTTACCTATATATTTAAACAATGTACTTTGATCATATTCTTTAAGTACTACCTCCTTCCAATCAGTCCCTAGAGAATCTCCCCATTACTCTCCCAACTTTATGTCCCCTTTTATTTCTTCGTTATTAATAACCCCTGAGTCCAATTAGCACTACACATATGCACAAGGGTATGCGACCACCCACTTGGGGCACAAGAAACCTATCAGTGGCCAATTCCCCATAGGAGAGTGACTCTCCCTCCCTTGGGAGCTATACGCTACTAGGAGTTCTTTTGCTGAGAGATTTAAATCCTATTCTCCTCTTAGACTGTTTTATTGCTATGGGTATGAAATGTATTTTCTACTTCAGTGTCATATAAATGCACATATCTATTTCATCCTTCCTTGAGATTGATAACTCCAGTAAGTTCTTACATAGATTTTGTGAAAGAGATTTTCCTCTCCCTATTAATTTAAAATACCAATATTAGCACGTAGAAAATCTTACCAATATATACATTTATTTCCAATGTATTTATTTGTTCTTTGGGTTCATGTCCACTATCCTAAGAATGATAAATTATCAGTGTCTGTTGAATATATTAGTATCTGAAAGTACAAGTGATTTATTCATCTCTTAAAAACATTTTGTTCATTGTCACTGACTGTCCCTTTCATCTCAAGGTAGGGCAACTAGGGCATACAGTATAGACAATAGGATTTACCAATAATGCTGCTGTTAGTGAATCCTAACTTGTGGTATGTAAAAATTGTACCTCTGTGATTTTGGAAATGAAATATTTGCTTTGATCGTTTTTATCCAGCAAGGTCAATCCCATTACGATGTCGCCTGTCCTTCAATCTTTAAGCCAAGCAAACTAATCATAAGATAATTAAGTGGGCATATGTCTTCATGACCCAAAGGAGGTTCACCTTCATGGATAGAGGTCTCAGTAGACTTTGACATAGAGCAAGTATGTTTCACTGCTCACAGGGCTGATAAGAGAGCTCTCGCTTTCTCAAAATGATAACATAGACCCCATCATTCCTAATTGTAGGTACAGCTGTCATTCACCATTGATCGTCAGTTCTCAGTGATAACCCCCACCTACTGAACAGTACCTAACACGGATACCTGGTTGTGTGCTGTGCACTGGCCGCCATTTTCATTCAGAGCTGTCTCTGTAAACATTTCATTTAAGGATTTCTATTGTTTTCATTTTTTATTGATCAAATCAAAATAAGTATCTTAGCTGCTTAGGACGATTCACTAGAGAGTGTGGACATTAGGAGCATGCTTCACACTGAACACCTCAGCACATCTCATGACACTCTTAAAGAAGCAACATACACTAATTTGAGATAATCTTGGGGACACAAATAGTAAAGGATACTGACCTCCTTTGGAGCACTTCCTGTGAAGGTCTCGGAGGAAGACTTGTGTACATGTTCCCATTCCAAAAAAACACATGAATTATAAGTTACAATGTTTTCCAGTTTGGAGACTTAAATATGCTTATAAAGAGTTTTAGAAATTATTATAAATATGATAAATTATTGCACTTCTTTTGTAAGCAAGGTAGGTTTTTCTTTTCTTTCTTTCTTTCTTTCTTTCTTTTTTTTTTTTTTTTAATTTGAGACAAGGTCTCAATATGTTGTGTTGGTTGGCCTGGAACTCACTATTTATACCAAACTAACAGCAGAGATTTGCCTGGCTTTGCAATGCTGGAACTGAAGGCATGAGCAGCCATGCCTGGGTTCTATTTCTTTTTTTATTGCTTTTAATTCTTTGAAACTTTCACACAGTGTGCTTTGATCATGTCCACCACCACCCCCTACTCATCTCAGAGTGTGACAGTTTGAGAAGACTAGGGCCTTTCCACAGGACAATGAAGGAATCACAGGAGAACAAGACAGATGGTATGAAATAGTGATGCTACAGTTTCACCTTGGTCAACTATGGACTAAATTGTCTTCTTTCTGATTTTAGGAACACCAAGGAAATGATTGCAAGGGGAAACAGCACTGAGATCACCCACTTCATCCTCCTGGGATTCATAGATTTCCCCCGAATCCTAACACTGCTCTTTATCACATTCCTGCTTGTCTACATTACAACTCTGACCTGGAACCTGTCCCTCATTGTTTTAATAAGAATGGATTCTCATTGTGGTATTTTTACACAATGGAATACTACTCAGCAATCAAAAAGGAGGAAATCATAAAATTTGCAGGCAAATGGTGGGATCTAGAAAAGATCATTCTGAGTGAAATATCCCAGAAGGAGAAAGACAAACACGGTATATACTCACTTATATAGACCTATAAGATATGACAAACATAATGAAATCTATACACCTAACAAAGATAATCAAGAGAGCGGACATGGAGTAAGATGATTAATCCTCGTTTAGAAAGACAGAGGGGATGTGCATTGAACATATGACAGGAGTCTACTGAGCATATCTGAAAGACTCTAACTAGCAGTGTTTTCAAAGCAGATACAAAGACTCATGACCAAACCTTCAGCAGAGTACAGCAAATCATATGAAAGAAGGGGAGTTAGTATGATGGGGAAAGGATAGGAGCTCCACAAGGACCAAATATATCTAGGCACAGGGTCTTCTCAGAGACTGACATTCAACCAAGGACCATGTATGGATATAACCTAGAACCTCTGCTCAGATGTAGCCTGTGGTAGCTCAGTAACCAATTGGTTTCCCATAGTGAGGGGAACAAGGACTATTTCTAACAGGAACTCAATGACTGGCTCTTTGACCTCCCCACCCCTTAAGGGAGGAGCAGTCCTGTTAGGCCACAGAGGAGGGCTTTGCAGCCAGTCCTGAAGATACCTGATAAAACAGGATTGGATGAATGGGGAGGAGGTTCCCCCCATCAGTGGACTTGGAAAGGGGCATGGTGGAGATGAGGGAGGGAGGGTGGGATTGGGAGGGAATAAGGGAGCGGGACACGGCTGGGATACAGAGTTAATAAAATGTAACTGATAAGAAAAAAATAAAATTAAATAAAAAAATAAAGTTGCTAGTTTAAAAAAAAAAAAGAATGGATTCTCACCTCCACACTCCCATGTATTTCTTTCTCTGTAACCTGTCCACCATAGACTTTTGCTATGTTATCTGCACAGTACCAAAAATGCTCTCAGACTTTTTCCAGGAAAAGCAAACTATCAGCTTTGTGGGCTGCATTGTTCAGAATTTCATCTTTTCCACCATGGGCCTGAGTGAATCTTGTCTCATGGCAGCTATGGCCTATGACAGGTATGCTGCCATTTGTAACCCACTGCTCTAGTCATCAATCATGTCACCCACTCTGTATTCTGATGGTCCTGGCACCCTCTATGTCTGGGTTCACTGCTTCTTTACTTCAGTTGTCTGCTTTGCTTCGTCTCCACTTCTGTGGAGATAACGTCATCAAGCACTTCTTCTGTGACATGCCACAGTTGCTAGTTCTGTCCTGCACAGACACTTTCTTCCTGCAGGTCCTGACTGCAATATTAACAATGGTCTTTGGATTTGTAAATGTGCTAGTTATCATGATATCCTACGGCTATATCATCTTGTCCATTCCGAAGATCACTTCAGCTAAGGGCAGGTCCAAGGCCTTCCACACCTGTGCTGCTCACCTGACAGCTGTCTCCCTATTCTACACTCCCAGTATCTTTGCATCAACCATAACCTAAGAGAACAGGAAGTGGTTTAAATCATGAAGACTGATGGCAAGAAAGTATCATTTACTTAGTATTCTGATAGCTTGTTTCTGGCATCTTGAAAAGGCCGATAACCATGTCTGAGCAGCCTGAGGGAGCCTGCCATTTCTTACTGTCCTACACATATCCCAGATAGTCTGCCTAGGGTTGACACAGCCAATCAGATCAAACCATCCAATTTATTTTGATATTTCTGGCATCTGGTCAAGTTTGCTCTAAGAAAACTCATTGCACTAATAGTCACCAAATAATCAACATTACAGAGATTAGACGCACCTGAAACACTATCAGCATTCTCCAGCCTAATGTTCCATGTTTCTGAGGCTGATGCAATGATTGGAATAGAACACCAAAAAGTAGACAGACGGTGGGTAAAGGCACTTCTCACCAAATGTGGAACTGTGGAGTTCCATTCACAGAGCACTATAAGGTGAAAGAAGATAACAAACCCTGAAAATTAACATCTAATTTGCAGTCACATGCCACGACACTCCAGCATGCATAAGCCTGCACACAGTTTTTAATTACAAAAAAAAAAAAAAAATTGGACAACTGTAGGGCTCAACTCTTTTGTAATCATTTGTGCTTTACCAACTTGTGTTCATAGAACTGGTTTGAATCCCCCTGATGTAAAACTGAGCAGGGGTATTCATCCTGTTTGCACATGTGGTGCCCACTCCCCTTTAAGGCTGGCAAATGCCCATGCACAGAACTGCTCACTGGCCCCTCTTCCCACAAGCACAGGAACTGCCACAGCAGTCACTCACAACCATGGCTTGGAACCTTTACAAACTGGCTGCAAAAGCATCTCCCTTCAGAGCTGCCAGGCCAGATGGCTGGCTGGCTGCCTGCAAGACCAGGCAGACCACAGACTTTTATGGACCACATTCTAGAAACAAAGAAAAGCAGCCAAGTTCTGAAATAAAACTATGATGTTAGACTTCGCTCCTGCATACACAGGAAAGTCAGAATGCGTAGAGTATGCTTTCGAGAGTTGTGTTTGTTCTAATAAAACTTTTTTCTTACAAATAAGCAAAATAGATGCTTTTTATCTTTATAAGATCCTTAAGAATAAAACTTGATCCACATGATCCAGAAAAAGAAAAACTATACAGGGACACTAAGTTCCTTTCTGAGAATTTTGAGCAGAGGAAGTGGCTTGCAGGGGACATCTGGCCCCTGGCCCTGACCCTCAGTCTGCAATGCAATCATCAGTGAGTCTCCTGAGCTGAGCCTCTTCTGTGTTGTTACAAAGAGAGAAAATCCCGATAGTTCAATTTTACCAATGAAGACTTAGGAGCCTGATGTTGGGGTGAAAACCCACTAGCTCAGAGAAGCAGAGAAAGCACCCAGCTGATCTTCTTTCTCAGCTCGTGTCCCAGAAGGAAAAAGCCAAAGCCCCTTCTCCTTTTCCACTGTCTTAAATGCCCTTCAACTCAATGACCCTCCTTTCAGTTTACTCCTTGTCAGCTGGTTACTTGCTCCACCTCGTGACCTAGGGTTAATTTTATTTAATCCTTGGATTAAATAAAGCTCTTGGATTAAAGGTGTGTGTTAGGCTGAGCCACACCATAACCACGTGTTTACAGTAAACAGAAAATTCTTGGATTAAAGGTGTGTGCTAGAACTGAGCCACTCCAAACAAGAAAAACGTTTTTACAGTTCACAATCTTGGGTTTCACAATGGGAACAAATATCCTGCAACACTACTGGGGGTGGGGCAGGGGAGGGGTCCACATGCATTGTAAGCCTGAGCAAGATGTGGCTTCTGAGAAGCCCTGCACCACTGGCCTGCACTCCTGTGATCTCATGTATCCTGTGACAGATGCCACTGACAACCAGGAGTATTGTTTGTGTGCCTGTCTCCATGGCACCCATCTCCTGTCTAGCTCCCGATTTTGTTCTACAATACAAAGCCGGTGTTCTTTCTTCATTTAACATTTTTTGGTGTTAGTGGATTTATATCTTGGGAGGTTCTGGAATCATTCTGTATCACATATGTTGTCTTTGGTGGCTTTCCAACAGAGGGCCATGCATGAGATTTCTACTTGAGCCAGAAAATTACTTTTATCCTACTTTTGCAAGCATGCTGTGGCTCTACCCCAGGCTTCCCACATGCTAACCACGAGCTCTTCTGAGTCATTCTACAGGCTGGCCCTCTTCATGCGTCTGTTTGACTTTGATTTTATTAACTTCGTTTAGTTAACACCACTTTAAGTTTGCAGCTCATAATTCTGTCTATTTATGGAGGTCGATGTAAAGTTTGATTTAAGTATTCAGTATGAAATAATGATGTCTTGGTTACTATGAAGAGACACCATAACCAAGGCAGCTATTATAAAAGAAAGCATTTAATTGAGGGCTTTCTTACAATTTTAGAGTATTAGTCCATGATCATCATGGCAAGAAGCAGACAGGCATGGTGTTGGAACAATAGCTAGGAGCTTAACACCTTGATCTGCAGGCAGACAGAGGGAGAGTGAGAAAGGAGACAGAGTGGGGAGGAAGAGGGAGAGAAAGACGGGGAGGGAGAGGACAAGGGAGAGGAGGAGGGAGAGGGAAAGAGAGAGAAAGAGAGGAAGAGACTGGGCCTGGCATAGGCTTTTAAACCCTCACAGCACATTCCTAGTGACACACCTCCTCCAACAAGAACACACCTTCCCAAATTATGCCACTAAGTGGGGACCAGCATCTTAGGTGGAGCATTCCTATTCAAACTACCACAAATGATGTTAAAGGAATGAACACATCCATTACTGCCCGCTTTTTCCTTTGACATTTGGTGTGTGTTATGTTTGGTCCACAAAGGGACGTATTTGACAACTGGATTCTAATAATGAGACATGTGGGAGGTGGTGGAATCTTTGACAGTTGGAACCTAATCAGTGGTCACTTGCAGTATGTCATGCAAGGGCTTGTGAACCCAGTTCGTCCTTCTCTCTCTGCCCCGTGGCTCTGGATATGAGCTATTTATTCCAGTGTGTGCCCCACCATTGCCACCCAGTGCCCCCAGCCGAGCCCAAAGCAATGAGACTGTCCAGTCTTATTACAGTTTCCAGCACTGTGGGTATGTAACCTTTCTGTCTCTTTCAGCTAATTGCCTCAGGCATCTCGTAGTAATGGATAGCTGACTAATGAGGCACGTCTGCTGAAAGGTGACTTTAACTGTGCCCTTCTCTCATCTCCAAAGGTGGTTTTAGTAAGATTTGGAGTAGAAAGGGGTACAGTCTCACATCCATAGTCTTTTTGTGAAGTTATAAATCTGTCTCTTTGGGTTTCTAAAAAAGAGAGGAAGATGGTTTCATTTCTGTTGCATAATTGCCTCATCCATTTGATGGGAACAAACAACCCTGAAAAGCAGATGTGGGATCATTGTCCATGAATGTGTGAGGAAAATAAGACTCCAAGGAACACAATGAGACTTATTCATGACAGAGCCACAACCTGTGATTCAAACTGTGAGAGCTGATAGTGGGCAATTTGAGTTAAATTCTGACTCTGGCACTTAAAGCTACATGACTCTAAGCAAATAATCTCTCCAAACCTAAGTATTCTTGCCTAGTATGAGGCTAAGTGCAGTGATTAGCTATTAACGGAATAGCGCTTTAGTAGGAATTAACTTAAATAACCATTACTAAGCAGTTAATTGCATTACAAATCTGTAGTATTCACAGAGGTCCACCTACCTGTGCCTTCACCTCCCGAGTGCTGGTATTACAGTCTTACACCACCATGCCCAGCTATGTTCATGTGTTTGAACACCTGTTTCAGCTTGTGGCACTGTTTTGGAAGGTTATCGAACCTTTGAGACACAGTGCCTTGGTGTCATATGTTGGCTAATAGCTGATAGGTTATATTTGGCCTTTTCTTATTTCAGTCTAATCTTCTGCTCCAAAGCTAAGCAGTAACTATGATGTACCTGTGATCTGTGCCTTATCTACTATGATACCTTGAAACCATCACCGAAAATAAAATGTTATCCTTTAAGCTGATTCTGTTGGGTATTTTATCACAAGGACAAGAAAAGAAGCTAATATACCCCCAAGTTAAAAAAAAAAAAAAAAAAAACCTCCGTCACAGAAAAGGAATCACAAAAGGTAAGGCTATAGCTAGAGGCTGGGAACAAATATTTGCAAACCACGTGTCTGATAATGGATTAATAGTCAATTCCTATAAAGATACTATGCAGCTCGACAGCAAAAAAACATATAACCCAATTAAAAATGGGCGAAGACTGTTATTAGATTAAACATTCAACAAAGATAATTTTATAGTGACCAACAGGTGTGTGAGACATGCACGAGCATCCTGAGCTCAGATGAAAATGAAAATAGACTGTGAAGATGGCCTCATATTCCTTTGAATAGCTGTGATTAAACAAAACAAGATACTACAAGCATGGCCAAGTATATGGAGGAAAGAGAATCGTCTTTCACCATTGGGTAACTGTATGTTGGTGATACATTGTAGAAACACTATGGAGCCTCCTCCAAAAACTAACATAGAATTATCAAATGATCCAGCTATCCTCCTTTTGTCTGCACAGGGGAGGTGAAACCAACACCTCCAAAAGATAACTGACTCCATGTTCATTGCAGCATCATTCAAGTATCCAGGATGTGGAAACCATACAGGTGTCTTTCAATGGGTAAGTAGATAAAGAGAGAGAGAGACACACACACACACCATAAATTCAAACAATGGAAAATATTAATTGATTGACTTAAAACGATTGGGTTTTGCCCCTGAACCTTTAGTTAAAACCAATCCCATTATTCAAACAGTGATGCCTGAGAACAGAAAAGAAACCTCTCTCTTCCCCTATTTCTCCTCAGAGATGATTATGAAAGCTAGACATCAAAAACATGCTTTTGTAATTTAACTATCAATGTAATAAAAACCAATTATATAGAATTCTAACAATCCAGTCATTTCAAGTGCTTTTAATAAGAAAGGAGGTCTGGTTCCACTACCATGTACCCATATACATACTGTTATCTTTAATTTCTATAAAATAAAAATTAGATTAATACTCATGCTGGTAAGAGGGCTCAGCAGGTAAAGGTGCTTCCCTGCAAGGCTGATGACCTGAGCACAACCCTTGGGCCCACAAGAATCTGGCCTCCACACACATGCCTTGACAAGCACTCAGGTGCACACACAAATAAAAAATATGTAAGTCATATTAATAATCCGTTAAGTGTCCCAACTGTAATGAGCTACACCAGAAGATTTGAACATTGTGCATTATATTGCTAAAAATATTGTACACAAACTTCTAAATATGAAAACTTTATAATATATAGTAAAGGTATTCCACACTGTAGAGAAATTTTTATCTACATTGAATATTCATTAGAAAGTTTCAATTAGAAAAGGAAAATAAGCCGGTCATAATAAGTTCTAAGTCAGCCTGAGCCATGTAATAAAACTCATGCCAAAGGAATAAAAGCAAAAAGGAATTAATATCCATACTATCAAAGTGAAATACTAGATAAAGAAGACTCTTAGATGGATATTGCAAAGTTCTTAAAAACTGAACTATTAATCGTATGATACTCCAGAAAAGACAAAATTATGAAGACATTTAAAATATCAGTGTTTTCCAGTAGTCATTCATACACCAGGAAGGGAGGGATGGAACACAGAGAAGCATTGAAGACTACAGGATACTGTATTGTTGATTGTCTGTTACTTTATACTTGTCAAAACCCACAGCGAACAGCACCACAATCTAAATGTAAATGAAAACTAGTTATGAGTCTGGTGATAACATTCCTATGAGGGTTTACCTCACAGGAATTGCAACAACAACACTATAATAAAGTGTCTGTAATGGGGAAATCATCATAATGTGTAAGGGGTGAAGGGTGAGGAATCCTTTTACTTCCTGCTCAACTTTGATATGGAACTAGACCTGCTTTTAAAAGTAAAGTGTATCTTTCATGGACAGAAGTTTGGGGCATGGCATTCATGCTCATGGACTGTGGTTGACTGAGCTTCTTCTCCTGCTCCTTCAGGGACTTATAGTTATCTGTGGAGCCCCGCTGTAGGCATCACTTGTTCTCTTGTCTTGAGAAGTCTTGGCTCTGCATAGGAGCCTCCTGTCTCCCAGGAGATTCCAACCTGGCAAGTAGTATTCCAAGAGCTAATGGGGTGGAGTAGAGTACATGTATGGTGGACGACATCTCCTGGCAAGTAGGATTCCAAGAGCTAATGGGATAGAGTAGAATAAGTCTATGGTGAACGACTCCGGCGCCTCGCAGTGTCGATTTGATCTTACCCTTCTGTTTTAGCTTTCATTCATATTCATATATATATATTTATACACATACACACATAAATATGAAGAAAGAGAGCTCATGGTCCTGCCCACAGAACCTGGTTCAATTCCCTTGACTATAGGCCTTTGTCGTTTGCTAGAGCGATGACAGGTGATGGGTAAGGGAAGGGTTGCCTAGAAACCCTGTTTTCTGCCCTGCTCATCCTGTGCATCTTCCTACTACCTTAATTTCTAGGGTTGCTCTGAGGAGCAGAGGACAGCCTGAAGGAACCGATTCCCTCCTTCCACCATGTGGGTCCTGGAGTTTTGAATTCAAGTCATGTAACATGGCTACCAGCTCTTTTATCTGCTACGCCATCTCACTGGCCCATATCTCAGTGGTTTTAAATTATATGGGTGTGTGCATATTATATAATATGTGCTAGTGTGTGTGTGTATAGATAGATAGATAGATAGATAGATAGATAGATAGATAGATAGATA
>NW_026592510.1:23636210-23642442 GCF_907164565.1 Psammomys obesus
ATAGATAGATAGATAGATAGATAGATAGATAGATAGATAGATAGATATTAGTATCATTTGTAGGTGAGATTTAAGGAGTAAGATACCAGTGTGGACTCAACTGAAATGTTTAACATAAAATTAACAGGGTTTTTTTCCCAATTTTTGAAGTCATTCCATATTTTCAGCATAAATAAATAACCAACATGCTATTGCTCATGTAGTAATGTAACTTTTAAATTATTTTAACATATTTTGTTGCTAATCGTTTATCTTACTATTGAAATATGAGTTGTTTGTTTATACATGTCTAGTCACATTTATTTCACCCTGATTTTCTATTTAATACTTCTCTCACAAAATTAACTAGCTTTCACTGTTATCTTAGCATTTCCATGGGGAAGTGTTATTCTTGGGTGATGAATATACAGATACGCATGAATATTTAAATTATAAAAGAATCGAGTTTGTTCTCAGTCCAAAATTATAATTAAAGCTTTAAAAATTTTAAATTGCAATCTGTTGAGGAAACCAAAAACTTGAAGAATTCTGTATCAAACACAGAAACAAAACTAAATACCTGTTCTTACACGCTTCTACTGACCTGAAAAAACAAAGCCTATCAATGTATACTTTTTATGAATTTCACTTTAAAAAAACAATTCTTGCATTAGCCCTTTAAAATTAGTTTACAGAATAATGGGTTTCATTGTGGCAATTTTATAGCTGACCCTTTTTAAAACAAAAATGAACTTACATTGTTGCAATAGAATATGTTGGTTCTTAAATAGTCATGATAATCATATTTACTTGCAATCTCTACCAAAACCTTTCTTTCTATGTCATTCATTTTAAGTTTTTCTGGGTTTTTTTTTGGGGGGGGGGATTGGCCTAGAAATTTTCTGAGCACAAGTAGCAGGACAATTTTAACATTACGAGTCAAATCAGTAGCATTTATTAAAATACTAAGATTAATTCACTCGTTCAGCAAATGTGGATTAAACGCATTAGATGAGCCAAGCACTATTCCAATGCCAGAGCCCTGAAGGAAAATCACCTTTGGAAAACAGAGTACGTCAAACTCACATTTAAGTGAACAGGCCGCGTTAGTCAGCTATCCATTGCTACAATGAGATCCTTGAGGCAGTTAACGTATAAAGACAGAAAAGCCAATTAGCCACAGTTCTGGAAGTCACAGTGCAGGACTAGACAGTCCCATTGCTTTAGGGACACCACTGGTGGCAGTGGTGAGGAGCACACAGAGTAACCCTCTCGCGTCCTCAGCCAGAGCAACAGGGCCCCAGACCTTAGCCCCCAGACTTAGCACAACTGTCTCCATGATGGTATTTTTTTTCAGACAACAAACACAGCACATAGATAGCACCGCCTGCCAAAGTGATAACAAAAACCTACTCCCTCAGAGTCGACAGTTCTGGGAAAGTCCCTAAACATACTAACCTTGCTTTTTGGCTTCTGTAGTTCAGCTTCTAGCTAACTGTTCTTGTTAACTGACGCCACGTTTTCCTGCTTAAATGCACAACGTACTTCACAGCAACAGCTCAGCCCACATGGAGTCTCACTGATGACCGCATTGTAGGCTACAGGTCGAAGCCAGAGGTCAGATGTCCCCAGCAAGCCACTTGCTCAGTTCACAGTTATCAGAAATGAAATGGGAGTCATTGTATGGCTTTCCCTTTTCTGAATCATGTGGGTCAAGTTTTATTCCTAAAGATTTTTATAAGATTAAAAAGCATTCAGATTGCTTATTTGTAGGAAAAAAAAAGTTTTCCCTAGAACAAGCATGATTCTGCCATATAATTCCAAACCATACTCTATGCATACTGATTTTCCTATGTGTGCAGACACTGAAACAAAGTCTAAGATCAGTGTTATTTCAGAACTTGGCTGCTTTTTTTGCTTCTAGAATGTGGTCCATAAAAGTCTGTGGTCTGCATGGTCTTCCCGTTAAACAATGCCAGCCATCTGGCCTGGCAGCTTTGAAGAGAGACGCTTCCACACCCGGTTTGTAAAGGTTCCAAGCCATAATTTGAGTGACTGGTGTGTCTATTTCTGTGCCTTTCTCCAATTTTCTGCAATTAAAAACTGTGTGCGTGCATATGTAAGCAACGGGCAGTTTGGTCTTCATGTGGGTTCCTAGCAAGCAGAGGGGGTTGTCTCTGACATGGACTCTGTTGCCTGCTTTTGGATCACTTCCTCCTAGCTGGGCTGCCTTGTCTGGCCTCAGTGGAAGAGGATGCACTTAGAGCTGATTTGACTTGATGGACTGGGATGGATTTGTACTGGGTGAGGCTCCCCTTTTTGAGGAGAAGGAGAGGGAGAAGGGGGAAGAGGGTGGAACTGAGTGGGACTGGTGGAGAGGAGGGAATAAATAAATTTAATTTAAAAAATATTTTCACAGACAAGTTTACTACAAGAAATAGCTGTGAGTGTGTGTGCACGTGTGTGCGCACGTGTGTGTGTTGAGTGAAAGTGTGTGTGTGAAGGGCCGAGGACAAGTTTCAGTAGTTTCACACAACTTTTTCCTTCCACCATGCAAGACTAAAGAAACAAGATTTGTTAGCAAGTCCCTTTTTGTGCTGAGCTCTGTCATTGGCCCGTTTGTCCACTTTTAGGTCATGAAATAGGAAATGCTTGCCCTTGGAGCTGAGATTAAACATCTTGTAGGCGCCGATGGGGTGCAGCATGCCCTTACACGTGTGTCCAGCCTCTTCATACTGCAGCTTAGCATGTTCATCTGTGAGATTCACACTGAAGAACCAAGCACTCAGATTACAAAGACTAGTAGCGAAGAGAACTTTTAATACTTTGAGTAAGTGTGTGCTTTTGTGCTGGGGCACATTTATAACTGTCCTCAGCCACATGTTCTGGCCACATTTGATCAATGTGCGTAATCATGTATACTTACAAAGCATTAGGAGTAATTGGCAAATCATAGGAACAGTAGCCAGGTACCTACCAAGTTCTATATATCAAACCATGAAATTGGCTTTAAATAGATAGATTAAATGCATACCAGAGGCTGCATATCTCTCACTGTAGAGAGAAAAACATTTTCTTTGACCAAACACAAGGGAAACTGCCTATTCACCAACCTGTAAATAACATATTGATGTCAAGGAGGATGGGTATTTGGGAACAGACAGAAAGCAAGTGCCATGTCCAGAACCTCAACCTTTCTTAGCCCTCTAGCTGGTCTCATCAGGCCCTGACACACATTACCTACTCAGCTTTGATCCCCTTCTCTCCAAATAGCCTCGTTTGTAATTTGTCTGTCTGCATGTTTCCCTCAGCAGATGGAGAGTTGTAGCCCCGGTGCAGTTTTGTTTTTTGCTGGCAGCAAAAACAGGCAGCAAGCAAGGCTCATGCAAACATCTACTGAACTTGATCGGCTCCAGTCCATCTGGGAAAGATTTGGGGAGGTTAGAAAAATGGGAGACACACCCTGGATTGCAGTAGTTTTTCTGAAGTGAATTTCATCTTCTCCTCAGAGGCCCTCTTTAGAGGAGAGAGTTGTGGCTTGTCCTATTTCAAGCAGCTCTAAAATGCTTCTTTTGCTGTCCCAAACCTTCTAATGTGGGTTTGCTCATGTTCCCATTAGTAAACACACTGGTATGAGAAGTAAGACCTAACATATGCTTGTTGTAAACCAGTGCTAGTTTTCTTCACTCAAGTTTTTTCACTACAATGAATATTTATTAAAGTGCCTCTTTGATATTTTTTTAATTTATTTATTTATTATGTATACAATATCTGCATGTATGCCTTCACATCAGAAGAGGGCACCAGATCTCATTATAGATGGTTGTGAGCCACCATGTGGTTGCTGGGAACTGAACTCAGGACCTCTGGAAGAACAGCAGTGCTCTTAACCTCTGAGCCATCTCTCCAGCCCCTGCCTCTTTGATAATTGAGAAAGCACAAAACTTCATTTTGTATCCTCAATGCAAAAAAAAAATAAAAAATAAAATGATAAATATATGCTTGACCACACAACAAAGATTTTGATAAATTTAGAATATTCACTCACCAGAAGAAAGCTATGGCTGATTGATAGAGCCAATCAGGGGAGCTCTTCCATGGACTCCCCCGAGAACGTGGCATTTTTTTTACTGATAAAATAATTAATTTGTGGCTGTGTTACTTCAGTGATTTTTGTCATTAGGAAAATTTAAGGTTAATTTCCGTCTTGAAAGTTGGCAAATCAAAGGATATGTGCTCAGCAAGCTGGAGTGAAGGAAAATGGGGGGGGGGGAAATACAACTGTAAGAAAAGGGCGATGTCTTGGCATACAGGTGCACCCCTGTAATCCCAGCACTCTGGAAGGCAGAGGCAGGTGGATCTCTGCGAGTTCAAGGCCAGCCTGGTCTACAAAACAAGTCCAGGACAGTCAGGGCTACACAGACAAACCCTGTCTCTGGAAAAAAAAAAAAAAAGAATGAATAAAAGAAGAGAAAAAAAAAAAAGAAAAGAAAAGAAAGGGAAATGGGGAGCCTAGGATGGTGGGGTACACCTTTAATCCCAGCACATCCCAGACAGGCAAAGACGGAGATATCTCTTGTGAGTTTCAGGCCAACCTAGTCTACATAAGAAATTCGAGACCAGTCAAAGCTACATGGTAAAACCTTGTCTCAGGAAAAAACTAAAAAATAAAATGAAGTGGCCACAGAAGATGACAGTGCAGACACTTTTGATGAGAACTGATAGACTAAGATCAGAAAAAAGGAAAGGAAGACCTTCCCTATCAGTGAACTTGGGGAGGGGCATATGTGAAGAAGGGGGAGGAAGGGTGGGATCGGGAGGGGAGGAGGGAGGGACTTATGGGGGGATATAAAGTGAATAAAATGTAATTAATAAAAGTTAAATAAAAAATTAAAAAAATAAAAAATAAATAAAAATAAAATTACCTCCATCAACCAGAGCCCTACCCCATTCTCTGTGACCTTCTGACATGAAAAGACATCACGGAGATTGTGATGAAAACGATTTGTTTTCTCTCTATGTCTGGGCCCTACTCCCAGTGCGGTCCCTCCCTGCAGGTTTCCCTGTGGGCATGTCAGTCACGTCCTCTGGATCTCAGCAAGAACTCCCATCCATCCGAGATCCCTCGGCTCCAAAAACCTCCTATTCTAAAACATGGGTTTTCTTTTCTATCTATCTATCTATCTCTCTCTCTCTCTCTCTCCCTCTTTCTTTTGAAATAAGTTCTTTAGGACTAAAGCTTACAAAAGAAAAGTGCTATGCTACTTTAGAGAAATCAAGTTAGCATCCTCAGTTTGAAAAGTAAAACCATAAGTGGGAGGATGACCCCACACCCATATGCATACGGGAAGCACTGACTAATTGATAGAATTTAGCTCCTATTAAGCAAATCAAATTTGATTGTAGTCAATATACACTTTTTTTTCCAAAGTGCACAAGATGATGCATCGAATACCAATGTGTATGTTAGTACTAATATGCATTACAGTTAATATTAGACCTAGCAACTGCACCATAAAATGCAGGGCTAGAGAGATGGCTCACTGGGTAAGAGCACTGGCTGCTCTTGCAGAGGACCCAGGTTCAGTTCCTAGCACCCACACAGTGGTTCATAACTATCTGTAAGCCGAGTTCCATGTAATCTGATGCCCAATTCTGGACCCAGGGACACCAGGCATGAATGTGGTGCACATACATTGCGTACATGCAGACAAAGCACTAATACACATAAAATAAGATAATCGTTAAAATTTTCCAGGTGCCAATTTGAATGAATTAAAGGTCATCTATGTAGCATATAAAGTACTGGTCATATATATATTATATATATATGAATGTTCAACTGGCATTTGTGAACTGGGTAAGGATTGTGACTAGGCACCATCTGGTCAGCTGTGGGTCCAGATAACCAAAAATGGAAGACACAAATCTCCCCTCTTTCTAGAGCTGATATCATTCTTCTCCTGCTCTTAAGCATCATAGCTCCTGGTGTGCCATCGTTTGGACTCTGCAATTCACACTAGTGAGCTCCTAGGTTCTCAGGCCCTCCCCTCATATTGAGAGGACTGGTTCTGGAGCCTTCACACTGGACTGAGACAAAAGAAGCCTACCTGATCTCCAACTTTTCATGGAGCTAATTCGCCTCCATAATAATATGAAACAATTCCCCTAAAAGTCCACTGTCTCTCCTTGTTCCATCTATCTATCTATCTATCTATCTATCTATCTATCTATCTATCTATCTATCTATCTA
>NW_026592510.1:23642452-23667467 GCF_907164565.1 Psammomys obesus
CTATCTATCTATCTATCTATCTATCTATCTATCTATCTATCTATCTAAATACATCTTCTTGGTTCTGTCTTTCCAGAGAGTTCTTATGTTTGTGGTTAATTTACTCATGTACTTTTGCCACATTAAAAAATACAAAACCAGGCTTGGGAGAGCTGTTTTTGCCCCTCACTAGCTGCAGCACTCTGAGAACAGGCCCCTACCTCACCTGGGTAGTGGTGGCGGGCATGCTGGAATGTTGTCCTGGTACCTCACCTGAGCAACTTGGGTGAGCTGGCCCCAGGAAGTGAGAGCAGGTAAGCTGGCTTCACCTCTCGATGGCTGCAGCATTTGGGAGAGTGAGCCCCACACCTTACAGCAGAAGAGTTGGCCCCAGTGATTAGGGCACAGGAGAGCTGGTGGGCTGAACAACTCAGCTTCCACCAAGGTCTAGATCCATGGCTTTGAGTTGGCCAACTCCAACATCTACCCCATCTATGAACTGCTGGAACATGTGAAGGAGCCAGTCCTACAGAACCAAAGCTGCGGGAGCACCAGGACAACAACAACAGGATATCTGAGGAGTCCCAGTAACAATCCAGTGTTGATAGTCTAGAAGAAGCCAGAGGCCCTGAACCAGACCAATGACTGATTGCAATGAACATTTGCAAATAATGCTATTTGGGCAAAAGGGTATTCTGTGTGACACACTGCGGCTTTCATAGCGAAATATGTTGTTGTTGTTGTTTGGGTTTGGTTTGGTTTGGTTTGGTTTCTTTTCATTGGGAGCTTGCAGGGGCAGAGGGCAGATATGAAGGGATGGGAAGATGGGTGGGATTGGGGTGCATGATGTGAAATTCACAAAGAATCGATAGAAGCTAACAAAAATTACAAAACCACATAACACATGTAGACAAATAAATTCCACACAGAATTATAAATCAAAGTAGAAGGCAATAATATATAATTGAACTCAGATTTATCTCAGTAGCATACTGTGCACAGTAGATTGAATTATCTAGTAGATTCTCTTAAAACATGATTTTATTTTATGTTTGTATAGCATTTTAGCATTGCTGTTTTAAACGAGCATATTTGAAACAGAACCCAGAGGGAAATACAGAGGTACTTAGAAGTAAAACATCTTGTTCTCATAATGGAATTTGAAATGCTATTTCAGCTTGCGTATCTTTCACGGAAACTAGAAAAAAACTTAAATACAACATAGGTCCAAGACTTTGTAATAAATCTAAGATAACTGTTAATTTCAAAGTATTAGAGGTCTTTTAAATATATGTATATAAGATATAGCATAGTTAGAAATCACAAGACCTGAATTCAATTCTCTATTGTACTGTGGAAAACTACTCTATTGATCATTCATACTTTGAGGAAGCTAAACTACTATAGTAAGCATGTCTAATAACCAAATAAGCATGATCATATCTGAGGTAATTTTATCAACAAACTATCTTCACAAAAGCCTACAAGGTTATGCCCCGATATAATGTCGCTGCCACCTACTGGAAGTGTGGTTAAATTGCACACAACTTTAAGAGCCCGTGTTGATAAGTGGTAGAAGGCTGCCCTAGTATGCAAAAGGTTCTGGTTACACGTCCATTGCTTCAAATAATAATTTTCTAAAATATCCCACTCTGAGGGATGGACATAAGACTCCAGCACCTAGCAGCGACTGAGAACCCTCAAATACATCACATGACCTGTGCTCTACACACTGTACAAGCGTGTGTCCACGACAGAACTACTAGGCAAACTGTGGTATGTCCATACAACAGAAAACTACACAGCAATTAAAATGAGTGAGACAGTGATGGGCAGTAGCAACACGGGCAATCGACAAACGCTTGATGCCGAGTGTAAAAGCCAGGCTCAGGTTGTGTTTCCTGCTATCTAGTTGGGCTGACTTCGTTCACTCTGTCTCTTGAAGCTTAATATTGACCCTGTCCTTCATATGAAGATCAGGGCATTGTGCCAATAAAGGGCATTCTGTTTAGGTCTAGACGGAAATGGGGAGGTTGTGGACAGTGGCGTGAAAGTGTTTCTTTCCATAACATGGCCAATAATGTGACTGACCTGCATTTGTGTCTTAATGTCTCACGGAAGGTAGCCTTTCCTGTGTGGGCACTTAGCTAATGAGACTTCTAAGCGAACTGTTGAAGGAATGATTTTACTCCCCACTCCATATTAAAGTGCGAAGAGAGAAACAAAAAAAGAGAAATGCCAGGAAAATGACATTATTAATCAAACTAGAACTTGAAAATTTGGTATCTTAATCAGTGTTCCATTACCATGAAGAGACACGGTAACTCTTATTAACCAAGGTAACTCTTATTAAAAAAAAAAAAAAAAAGTATTTAACTGGGGCTTGCTTACAGTTTCAGGTGTAAGTCCATTGTCACTGTGGCAGGAAGCATGGTGGCACTCAGGCAGGCAGGCTGGCATGGTGCTGGAGAAGTAGCAAAAAGCTCTACATCCATAGGCAAAGAGAGGGGCTTGAGGATTGACATGCGTTTTTGAAACCTCAAAGCCCACTCCCAGTAACAAGGTCACACCTTGTATTCCTTTACTCCTTTCAAATAGTACCATTCCCTGGTGGCTAAGCATTCAAATATAGGAGTTTATGGGGGACATTCTTATTCAAACCACCACATTTGGGAAATTGTCAGCCTATTCATGTTTCAAAAAATGAGGAATATTCAAAAACAAAGGTAAGAGTATGGCCAAGTTATTGTTCATTGGTGAGATAAGTTAGTACAGGTGTGAATTAGAAATACATTCAGCCACTTCAGCAGGAACAGAATAAACCTATTCAGCGCACGTATGCTACTCTTCAAGACAAGGAAAGAATGACCATGAATGTGATTTGGAGACCATTAGGGCTCCCTCATCAGTCTCCAGAATGAGGAACAGTTCTTAGTTTTCATAGGCCAGATGACCTTTGCCCAAAGCTGTTGGAGTTTGGGCTATCTATGAGATCACTAGGATCACAAGACCTGTCCAACCGAGCCATAAGAACAGGGCTGTTACCCGAACTGGTCTAGAAGGACAGGCCATTGCCGGAATAGAACTACTATGATTTACCATTGTATTAGAAATGCGAGACAAAGAAATAGCAAGACGTCCAGTCTCTGACAGACTTTTTAAGATTTATTTTATTTTATGTGTACGAATGTTTTGTCTGCCATGCATGTGTGTGGAGCACATGCATTCCTGGTGCTCACAGAGGTCACAAGAGGGCCTCAGATCCCATGGAACCGAGGTTACAGATAGATGTGCACAACCATGTGGGTGCTAGAAACTGAACACAGGTCCCCTGCAAGTGCAACAAGTGCTCTTAACTGCTGAGTCATTTCTCCAGCCCCAAAGCAAAATATCTTCTAGTGTCAAAGAGAATAACACACACACACACACACACACACACAGAATAAAATACTCATGAATAAAATTTTTAATTACATGTACCAGATATCAGCTTTGATCAGGATTGATATGGTGATTTTGGCTATAAGCTCAATAATAATAAAGCAACAATATATATTCAATAATATTTTTAATAAAAACACACAAAATTATAAAACTGTATGTTGGTAGATGCACAAATGTTGAAACCAGGGGTCTGTGTTCCCCAGGAGAAAAAGTTCAACACTTGTCACTGAAACTCTTAGAATATAGCTATCATTAGTAATGAAAATTAGCGACCAGTGTGATTAAACATTATCCACACACTTAGGGGACAATATGGATCAAATCTGCCAACTTGTTCAGCAAACATCTGCAAAATAAATACTTTAGCTTTTGTGAGTCTTGTGTTGCTTTTGTTTGTTGGTTGGTTGGTTTGTTTCATTGATTTTACAGCCTTTTCAAATATGTTTTTAAGTCATTATTAATACATAGCCATTGAAGGGCCAGGTTTTAACACTGAGCCATGGTTTATGGACTCCTTGCATAGATTTAAAGAAAAAGGTAGATTAAGGGATTTTTGTGTATAGCCTGAGAGGAAGAGACTGGGTCTGAGCTTCAAATACAGGTGATAGAGATGCCTGTGGCCTCTGAGGCGACCAAAGACTACATCACTTGCTGAAGGCAAGGAGGAAGTAAGGGCCTGAGATAAAGATATGAGAAACTTCCTGTGGATGCATACACGTGTGTGTGAGTGTGTGAGTGCACGAAGACACACATGTTCCTGTGTGTATGTGTATGTGGAAGCCAGAGATTGACAGTGAGTTTCTTCCTTGATCATGTCCCGCCTTTATTTTGAGATAAATTCTCTCAGCATTCCCAGAGCTTCTAGCGAGTTTCAGAGGCTCTTCTGTCTCTTCCTACCCAGGACTGGGATCACAAGTGCCCCTCGCCATGCCTGGCTTTTACATGGCTTCTGGGAACCAGGCTCAGCTCCTCGTGCTTGCTCTGAAAGCACTTTATAAACTGAATAATCCATCTTTCCAGTGTCGAGAAACATGTTTGTTTATGGCACTAGGATCTTAATCCGGAGATTGTGCATTCTACACAGACAAGCTACCAGAGTTATGGCTCTGGCTAAGATACAAATAAAAAAGAGGAACTTACAAAAAAAAGAGGCCAGAGAGATGGAAGCAGGAAAAGTAGAAAGAGAATTAAGCCACAAAAGAATCAAGAAGAGCTGCTACAAATAGCATGCCAGTTTTTAGCACAGGGCTGTCTCTGAATAGTGCTCATTGAATGTAATGACAGGCAGGTGACCTTAAAAAAACAAGTATCAATGGTGTGGAGGCAGAATCAGTAGTTCTTCAAGGCAAACCCACTGCCTTAGCACACATTCCAAATAGCTGTCACGTCTACCTTTCCTGCTCCACCCTCCACCTTTACAGATCTTCTCAGATCGTCAGCCATAACTCCTGCTGCTATTTTCCTGTGTAGTCTCCTTTCTAAAATGGCTCTTCCCCCAAGCAATATGTGTTTGATCTAATGACAACAGAGTAACATTTCCATGAGAAGCTACAAACTTAAAGTCTCACCCACATGATGGCCTAAACATGAGCTGAACAAGGACAACACCAACAGACATGCCAAAGTGATGGGGAAAGACCATGAGGCCTCAACCCTACACAAAGAACCACAGGCATCTAAGGAATGCTGAGAGAAATGATCTTCTCCAGGGAAGAGCACACCAATTGGTTAGCCAATGCCAAATGGTCAGCTGTGAAAACACACATACAAGCAACATTATACAGACTGAGCAGGTTATATTTAGGAATACAGTTGTATATATGTATATGCATGTAACAGCAAGTAAAGAAAAAGGAGGGGCTGGAGAGAAAATATGTAATAATATTATCTCGAATATTTTTACTTAAATTTATTTAAAGAGTCAAGATTTGAATTAGGAGCATTTGAGTTAGAATCATTTTTTTCCTCTTTAAAACTTTTATTACATTTGTTTTCCTAGTGATCAAGCCTTCCACCCAAACTTCATTTCCCCATGCTCCATCCTCTCCATGTTTGAACCTTTGCACCCTCAGTGTTTCCTCTCTTTCATTTTGCCTCTGTTTTACTACACTGCCCCCAGCACATACACACCTTCAGGCATCTTCCCCCATGTCCACTTCTAGTTTTCTGACTTTCACATGTGCTCTAGATTAAACATACAAAACAACGGGTTTCAAGCTAATATCCACCTATCAGACAGAGCACACAGCATGTGTCTTTCTGGACCTGGATGACTTCAGTATAATTTTTTCCAGTTCGATCCAGTTACCTAAAAAAGTCATGATTTTGGTTTTCTTTTTATATCTGAGTAATACTTTATTGAGTAAATATGTCACATTTTCTTTATTCATTCATCAATTGATGGGCACCTTGGTTGGTTCAATTTCCAAGCTATTGTGAGTTGAACCACAATGAAAATGAATGTGTAAACATCTCAGTAGGAGAAATTTTTGAGCAAAGTACCAACAGAGCTGCACAGTTATTTTTAAGTAATTATTACACTGAGATTCTGGGCCAATGAATGATCTAAAGATAAACGTTCACTCGTAATATTTTAACAGCTTCTTGGCCATTTTGAATTTGTTTACTCCTCAGAACTTTGTGGGTGTATAAGGGATTCATGGATTAACACGCAAAAGGCATGAAGTTCAGGGCTTAGCACATAGGAGGAGCTCAGTAAGCACCATCAGTCCAGCTCAGCGGTTTCCATAGCAGAGTAGAACAGGGTTAGTAAGCATATGTTCAGATGCAGCCAGTCTTGTTTCCTTAAGCCAAGTGTTTATGCTGAACTGTGTTCTGCTGCAACCCAAAGCTTCTTCATCAACTACCAGAAGGCATGGTGAATGTCCTTCAGGTGATAGGAGACTTGGCCATAGAGGTGATATTTAATAAGATTGTCTTTGGAGCATATATGTGAGTTTTACTGTATACAACCCCAGAGAGCAATTAACCACAAAGCTTTTAAGTTTGAGAAATGTATTCTCATAAAGATCCTCTTGGGAAAACATAATGAAACCTCTCCAAGGAGAGAAGAAGCAAACCCTTCCCATGTTCACCCCAAATACCAGTTTCAAACACTTCCAAAACTGACCCTAAATGTATATATTTGCTAATTCCAGTGGAGCTCCTCAAAGAGCTCAAGCTCTCCCCATCCTTCCCATATCTTTTTCCTCCATTTCTCTACCTGAACTTTCTATATGACAAGAATGACATACTTTCTGTATGTATATTTTGATCCTTGAAAGCCAGCCTCAGTTTCTTATCCACACTCAGTAGCATTTTGAAGACTGAATGTAGCCACTGAAGTCTAGTTAAACTCCCTCAAAAGAAGGACAACTCGAGACGCGTGTCAGCAAAAGACAGAACAGGAGGGAGAGGGTGAGTGCAGTTGCTCATGGATGACTCCTTATCTTCATCACTACATTCCTCTTCCTTACAGAGCAGCCTAGACACCGACGAACCCAGAGAGCAGCCAAGGTTTGACTTAGAGCTTTATTCTTTGCATCGTTCATTATCTACCCTTCCTCAAACCCAACCAAATCTGTTTTAAGAGTTTCCCTTTTGTAGTTTTTTAAGAGAAATTTGCTTTATTTCTTACACCAGTTTTATGTTGGCAGCAGCTATGAACTAATGTACAAGGGTTTCCAACAAGGCCTCTGCATCTTCTCTTATGAGCAACATGCTCCATCAGAGTGTTACAACTGATGAGTTTCCATTGGCATGGCAATGGCATCCAACATGCAGTTTATTAATACACTGAGTTCATGTTCCATAGCTTTTTCAGAGTATGTGCTTAGAATTATATAGTGTGTGGCCTATGGTTTTTTTTTACTTAGAAAAACAAACTTTACAGCACTTTCATATCTCTAAAAAGCATGGTAACACATATAGGTTTTAGCATTATGTTTTTCAAAATGTCTGATGTATTTTTTTTGTTTCCAAGTACTCTCATGTATCATTTATATGCTTACATAAAAATCTTTGAAAAAAAACAGAAAAAATTGTTTGGATATTTCTGAATTTCTGATTTCAAAACTAGAATTCAAGATAACATATAGAAAATCAAGATTTCCAGTAAATCCTACTATGTGTCTCTGAATCACGAGCATTTGTCATTCAGCTAAACAGGTAAATAATCTCCCAGTCATGGTGTATTAATAGCAGATGTGTGTAAAGGTTCTTGACATAATTCTGTACTGGGTCCTAAATGGCCCACATTGTTGGAAGGGAATAAAAGAAACATGTCTTGTCACCTTATCAATTATTAAACATTCAGTAGAATGCTTAAGTCTTCAGAAAATCTTGAATTCTGAATTTTGAAATTTTGTTAATTTTCCACTAAAATTTTTGTGAAAAGAAAATCTGAAGTAAATATAAAGTAAATGTATACAAAAATATTTTCCAAAAGGCAAGTTACTCTAAAGAAAAACAGTTTCTCATTGTATTAATTTCAGAAAAGCTGCCAAGTAAGAAAGGAAAGGCCATGCTTCCTTTGGCAGTGCATTCACTAAAACTGAAATAATACAGAGAGGATTAGCATGGCCCCTGTGCAAGGGTGACACACAAATTCATGAAGCATTGTGTATTAAAAATATTTTTAAAGTTTCTTTTTTATAGAAAATTTTTTCATGCAATATATTCTGATCAATTTTCTATCCCCCATCTCCTCCAAGTCCTCTACAACTCCACAGCCTTGCTTTCCTCTTTTTAAAAAAACTAACAAGCAAACAAAAAAACATAATTTTTAAAGAATGAGAAAAACACAAAGACACACATATAAAAATCCTCCATAAAAACACAAAGCTAGAAAACATAATATATAAACAAGACCAGTAAGACCCCCCAAAAAAATGCCTAAACAACGCGACATCAGACAGAAATGTGTACAAAGTACCATGTAGTTCATTTTGTCTTAACCATTTACAACTGGTCTTGGGTCCTACCTACATTTGTGTGGCTAATATGCCCAGAGAGACTACCTTGGAGAGAACTAATTAACTGTTTTCCACCTTCAAAGCATTTTCTGCCTCCTGTAATGGTCACAGCAACTAGTGGTTCTATTTCTGTTTTACCACATTTGAATAACAGTCTGTGGTCTGTCAGTGTGTACAATGTTCATTATTACATTGCACACTTCACAGTGTTTGGTTAAAAAAAGAAGAAGAAAGGAAGGAAGAAAAGATGGAAAGAGGGAGGGAGGGGGGAGAGAGGAAGACAGAGAGAGAAAGAGAGAGACTCAAGAACTCAAGGTCCTGGTTCTAGAACTGAAACCAACATTTGGTCAAGTTTACTTCCCCTTGATGGGTTTCCAAATCATATTTAAACCTTTACAATAAAGAAAAGAATTCAGAGGGAACAGAGAGCCAGAGGGTTAAGTCTGAGGACTCGGAGTTCAACCTCTGGGACCTACATGATGAAAAGGGAGAACTGACTACACAGTTTGTTTTTTTTTACTTCCACACATACAGTGCCACACATATACCATAGCAGATGTGTGATGTGTGTCTAGACACATGCACACACACACAAAATGTCAGAGGGTGAAAAAAAAGAGGAAATGAAATTTCTGAAGAAACTTCTATGGCTTGAATACAGTCCTAATTACTAGTTAATACTTTAAAAAAGTAATTTGGACAGACTACTTAAGACAGACTTCACAGAGCAGATTCACCAAACACTGTAATGACCTCTAACCCCACACAAACTCATTCCTTTTTTTTTTTTTTCTAGTGCTTTAAACTTTACTATCTAAATCAACATTGCTGGTTTACAGTCTTGGCTTTTTTTTTTTTTTTTTTGAACGATCTCTTTGTATTCAGTAGGACTCTTCCAGCGTCATCTATCACTTGCACACTGGATGAAAGAGCTGAAACAGGAAGGCTGTGAGGGCTCCAGGCACCTGCATGGGTGAGGCATGAGTCACACAGAATGACTAAAGGACAGAACTCAGGACCGATGAGAAGAATCAAGAGTGCTTCCAACTCTGCAGTGTGTCTGAGGCTCGTCTGTGTCTCATGTTTCCCTCCAAACCCAGCTGTTCATGCTAAGTTCAAACAAGGCTATTTTGGTAATAAATCGTCGAGTTTTCTTCAGATGTTTGCTAGACCTAAGTCAGAAAAGGACCCTACGGAGGGTTTTGTATGCACAACATTGTGTATCAGGTGTTTGGTTTTGTTGTGTTCTGGAAGGTTAATGCTGTTTCCAAAGTTGAGTTTCTGGCACAGGTGAACCTAGTAAGGTCCCTGAGCCTCTCCAACTGTGTAAGAAGGGCACATGGTTCGTTGCACCTGTACTTCATGGCCTTAGGCTTTTCTTGTTGCTATGACAAAGATCTAAGACAGAGGAATATAACGAGAAGAAAGTTATTTGAGTCACAGCTCTAAAGGTTGTCAGTCCACATCTGGTGAAGGCTCCATGCTATATCACAACGTGGTGGGGAAAACCATAGAGGCAGACAGAGAGTGTGTGGAAGAGATGAGAACAAAAAAACTAACCTACTTTTTATAGGCTCACATTTGCATAAACTAATCCATTCCTGTAAGAACTAATTCAGTCCCAGAAGAAAGACACTAATCCTTTGTCAAGTTCCATTAACCAATACGAGCCTTGACAACCAAATTTCAACATAAATTTAGGTAGGAACAAACAATACGAAAACTATAGCATTCTGTAAGTGTCGCCTTCCACAAAGTCCTAGGGCAGGACACAGTGACTCATTTGCATCACACATCTTAATAACTGACTGGCCACTTACTGTGTATTGGCATTTTATATGTGTCAGCTTATTAGTTTTTAAAGAAAACCCTAAAGATAGAGAAATTGAAAGAAGAGATGATAAATAGCTCTCCAAAGTGATGTGTAAGTAAATGGTACAGATATAAATTGATTGCTGGGAGTCTACGTTCATATGTGATATCCATCTCGGCTACAGTTTACTATCCAAATATTTAATGATGCAATTGTGGGGATGGAGCATTTTTATATTTTTACGTGTGTGTGTGTGTGTGTGTGTGTGTGTGCATATGTTCATGTGTGTGCAGACGCAATGCATGGGGTCACATGCCTCCATTGTCATCTATCAGGCACTATTTACCTTGTTTTCTGAGCTAGGCCTATTACTGGCTTGCAATATGTCAAGTTGGTTAGGCTGGCTGTCCATTCCCTTGTACTGGCTTTCTACCATGAGTTCTTGAAGTCTAACTCAGGCCCTCATGCTTACGAGCACTTAACTGACTGAGTCATCCCCCTTCCCCCTTTTGATTTCAGCCTTCTTTAGTGCCCAGGCCCTCACGAATGCATAATGACTTCTCCAGAGCATCTATAATGTGAATTAAATCAGGTGTGCCCCTTGTCCTTGTGGCCTGTGGGAAACATGACTGTAACCAACACCTGGAACAGCTCATCGGTGGCCATGTTTGTCTTCTTGGGGTTCTCAGACCACCCAGAACTCCGAACCTTCCTCTTTCTGACATTCCTGGGCATCTACCTCGTGACGTTGACCTGGAACCTGGCCCTCATCTCTCTGATCAGAGGCGACATGCGTTTGCACACACCCATGTACTTCTTCCTCAGCAACTTATCTTTCATTGACATTTGCTACTCATCCTCTGTAGCTCCCAAGATGCTCTCTGATTTCTTTCGAGAGCAGAAGACTATCTCATTCCTGGGATGTGCTGCTCAGTTCTTCTTCTTTGTCGGTTTGGGCCTAACTGAGTGCTTCCTTCTGACAGCGATGGCGTATGACAGATATGCAGCCATCTCCAACCCCCTGCTCTACACCGCCATTATGCCGCAGGGCCTCTGCTGGCGCATGGTGGCCGGGGCATATTTCGGTGGCTTCCTGAGTTCTTTGATTCAGGCCAGTTCCATATTTCAGCTCCACTTTTGTGGACCAAATGTCATCAACCACTTCTTCTGTGACCTCCCACCAATCCTGGCACTTTCTTGCTCTGACACATTCCTCAGCCAAGTGGTGAATTTCCTTGTCGTGATCACAGTAGGAGGGACATCATTTCTCATCCTCCTGGTTTCCTACAGTTACATAGTGTCCGCAGTCTTGAAGATCAGCTCTGTGAAAGGCCGCTGGAAAGCCTTCAACACGTGCGCCTCACACCTCATGGCAGTGACCATGCTGTTTGGGACAGCACTTTTCATGTACCTGCGGCCGAGCTCCAGCTACTCATTCAGCAGAGACAAGATCGTGTCTGTGTTCTATTCGCTGGTGATCCCCATGCTGAACCCTCTCATTTACAGTTTGAGGAACAAAGAGATCAAAGATGCCCTGTGGAAAGTGATGGGGAAAAAGAAAGTGTTTTCTAACTTGTGAGTGGAAGCATACTCCTCCAGTCTACTGAAGGCATTCATGAACCTTGGCATCACCTCTCCCTCTTCCTTGGGCAAGGGAGACATTCTGTGTTCATATTTGAAAATGAACTATAAAAAAATGATCCCTGAGAGAGTACAAGGAGAGACAACTGGAAGGGGGGGGCATTGGTGCAGTGATGTGGAAACTTAGTGTAGGAAAAACTTCCTGCAATCTACGAGGGTGACCCCAGTGAAGATTCCTCGTCATGGGGGATATGGAGCCTGAACCAGCCATCTTCTGTAGCAGGGACTGGGAAGATGTAGTAGCGGGACTGGGACACCAACCCAGCCACAAAACCGTCAACCTACACCCTGTCCTGACTGCAAGATGTGCTGGGCAGTGGTGTGGCAGAACTTGCAGGAGTAACCAATGACTGGTCCAACTAGAGGCCCACACCAGGAGAGGGGGTCTATGGTAGACGCTGCTTCAATGCCAAGAATGGCTGGGTAGTCCAGAGTCCTAGGATCGAACCAAACAAAACTGACCAAAAAAGTCAATGAAATGACTCCTAATGATAGTCTGCTATGCTCATAGATCAGTGCCTAGCCCAATTGCCATCAGAGAAGCTGCATCCAGCAGTTGCTGGATGGGAGCAGATGCAGAGAGCCACAGCCAAACACTAGGTGGAACCTGGGGAACCCCTCAGAAGAGAGAGGGGCAGAGCCAGAAGAATATAACCCACAGAAGCAGGGCTCATAGCGGCTCACAGAGACTGACATGGCAATCACCTACGTGGGTCTGATCTAGGTCCTCTGTGTATATGTTATGGTTGTTTAGCTTAGTACTCTTATGGGACTCCTAACAGTGGGAGATGGGAGAAGTCTCTGACTCTTTTGCCTGTCCCTAGGACCCTTTTCCTCATACTGGGCTGCCTCATCTAACTTTGAAACGAAGATTTGTGCCTAGTCTTATATGTATTGTTATGGATGGGCATTCCTGAAGAGGAAGGTGAGAGGAGTGAATCCAGGGTGTCAGGGGCTGCGAGGAATGGAGGGAGGGGAAACTGTGGTCAGGATGTATTGTATGAGAGAGGATAAAATAAGAAAAAGAAAATGAAGCCCTTCCCAGCAGATGTGTCTCTCCATTCTTCATGCTCACTTGCCTATTGGGTTCACCAATCAAAGACAAAGGTAAAAGAAACTTCTTCATTTAATAAATAAATAAATAAATAAATAAATAAATAAATAAATAAATAAATAGATAGATAGATAGATAGATAACCAGCTACCATCTGGACATGGTAGCCCACTCATTTAATCCCTACACTCAGGAGGCACAATCAGGCAGATCTCTGTGAGTTCATGCTACCCTGAGTTTCAGGGAAGTCGGGGCTGTATAGGGAGATGTTATCTCAAAACAAATTTGTAATAACATATTTTGTAATAATTGTGACAACTACCTGTTATTAGGCAACGGATGCCAAACACAAAAGTTATTTAATCAAATACTCATTATAATACTTTGGTTATATCATACCATATGTAGGATGCAAAATGAAGACACAAGATCTCAGCAGGAAACCCAACTTGCTCAGCATCAAACCAAAAATAAGGGCAGATACAGGTCTTCTGGAGATTGCTGCTACCAGATGGCAGAATTTGAAGAGATCTGTTATCCATAGGTTAGATAAATTATAAGAACAAAACATCCATTCTATTAAACTCTGTCTTCTTGTTGAACTTTATGTCTGCTGAGCCATTCTCTAAGTAAAGGCTAAAGAGCATTTTTCTTTGCTATAGCTTATGCCTCAGCTATCCAAGAACTTAATAAACCCAAGTTAGTTGGCCCAGTAGTATTGTACTGTTACTCATCTCTCTCCAAGTCCGTCATCTGTTGAGTCAGTATTGCCTAGCTTTTAACCGTGTTATCCCTTCAGCAGAAACCCCACTTCAGCTTATGTCTGTGTTGATCAGCATAATCACACTTAACCGCTTCTGTCTGAAGAACCCTCCAAAATCTCTGATTCTCCTCTACCTGGGTTAACACATGCAGCTCCATGAAGGATATTGCATATTTTCCATCATCTTGGGGCAATGTAGAGAAGACTTTCATATCCATATAACTGTTCTTTAGAGGGAAAAACATTTAAAGTAGATTTGTCCATCAGAGCTATCTCTCCTAAAAAGATATACTCTGGTTTCATTGTGTCTTTAGACACTTCCAACATATTCCCTTTTAGCCTGGTCACTTGAGGACCCCCTTAAGCCCTGTACCTCAAACATGCCTCCTGACTACACACCCAGCTTACCATGACCTTCTGTCCCCAAGCTGAGCAGAGCTTACAGAAGTTAGAACATCTAGACATGAGAGGCACACCAGAAAGCAGGAGATAAGAGGCCAGCAGGCAGTTGGCCAATCTTTGAATAGTCTCTATTCACAGAGCAGCAGAGAAGCTCCACGACAGAAAAGATCTCAACCTTCTCACAGTTCATTCTTCCCCAGTGTACAAACCAGTGCACTGACTTTTGGGTAAGTGCAGACTTAGTAGCAGCAATGAAGAAATTTGATGGTGATTTCGTTGTTCGAATAAGAAATGTTACTCCATACTGACAGGGGAGCATAACCAATGCATTGGAGGAGAGAGAGCTGTCTCAGGCTTCCTGGATTCCCAAAACTCACTCCCATCCAAGACCAAGAAAATTTAGAATGGCCTCTACAAGTTATATACAGTCACTGCTTGATATCCAAAACTTGCTACCTTGTATGCTAAGTATCAGGATACATTCTTTAGTCTCCAAAAAGTAAATTTAGTAATTTAAATATACCTCATTTTGAACTTTTAGCTAGGTTGTGTGTGGTAGCACACACCTATGATTCCAGCACCGAGAGAGACTCTGTATGTAAAAGTGGTTGCAACACATGCCTGATGACCTGAGCTCCATCTTTGCACCCATCATGCACGAAGAGTACCAACTCCCAGAAGTTGTCCTCTGACCTCTTCACATGCACTGTGGCATACATGCAATAATAAAAACTACAATTTTAAATTAAAGAACTCAAAGCATCAGCTGAATTCCTGACAGCATTTCATGGATCTCTTATTTTATCCAGTGGCTGCTTCGTAGAGGTTAGCCCAACTCAGGGAGAATGCTGTACTATTGTTGTGCCTCCCAGGAGGCTTTAAAAAGATGTCATGCTTTCTACAAGGAGACAGAGGCCACTAAAACAGAAAAAAAGATGGGGGAAGTAAGCTATCCTAGCCAATTCTCTCCAAAAATCACAATTCCATTAGTCATACCAACCTTCCTAGGACAGGCTGAGTGAAGGAAGAGCGTAAAACCAGAGGTCTCCTACTGTGTAGGCCTCTCTTCTAGGAGAGATGGGAATATAGTTCCAAACATGTGCTGAGGTATCTAGGCTTCTTTCACCATCACACACGAAATCCTGAACTGAAGTGCCATTCATAACTCCAAGGGCCTCCATGCCAGGAGGGACACACAAACCAGATTTGCCAGGAATCCTCAAATCTCAGGTTAGAGCTCTGTAATGATATTCCTAGAAATGTCTGGATTTTTCAGGAATGTTGAGAAACCAAGATAATTATTCTAAATGTTTTGGAAAATAATTTAATAAGTATCATGAATTTTGTTGTCAAATTTTTCTCTCTTTCTCTCTCTCTTTCTCTCTCTCTCTTTCTCTCTCTTTCTCTCTTTCTTTCTCTCTCTCTCTCTCTCTCTCTCTCTTTCTCTCTCTCTCTCTCTCTCTCTCTCTCTCTCTCTCTCAAGCATGTCAAGGTTCCCAGGACCAGCAACAAAATCCTTGTGCCATTTTTCCTATCCTTTGACCCACCACAGTTATAACCATCTGTGATGTAATCTATGTCTGATTTCCCTCCAGACAATAAACTCCATGAATTTGGAGGTCACACTGTTTATCTGATATCCAGGAGGTACTAAATATATACTGTGATTGATCATTATCACTGATTTTTTTTTTAAGGATATCAATGATATGACCAAACTGTGATATCTGTCATATGAAACTGGTTGTTGCGTGTTCTTGATGAAAATGTCTGTAGATGGGTGTGAATGACTTTGCACAAAGCTCAATGCTGACCAAGCTCAGATAAGTTGCTTGTGGGGTATTTCAGGCTTTCCTGCATAAACTTTCATCATCTCCTCATTGTCTTCTCATTGTAGAAGAGGGTGGGGACAGAAAGACAGAGGGAGCCAGCACATACATACGTGTTGCTTAGTAACTTCTTAATAACTCCCATTGCATCTGCAAGCATTTGCCACTGGAAAATTGCACAAGTTCCAAATATCTGCTACAAATCCCTACGCTGACTATTATATTAAACTTCTAATTTGGTGTTTGGGGGAACACTGCAGGCTGTGCATGTGTTCCAGTGAAGAAGAGCAGACGTTGGCAATGGAGAAGCTGGCACGCTTGTCTTTCTAACAGAGGTAGGTGAGAGCATCCTAAAGACATGATAAAACTTGTGATTTGTGCGTGTTCAACTGTTATCCCCTGAAAAGTAAAACACCCGTTGGTGATTTGAGTGTATGTCATCTTTAACTGACATATATTTAACTGAAAGTTGAAAACTCTTAGCGAGGTGTGGCAGCGCCTACCTATTATTCCAGCACTCAAGAGGGCAGCCTTGTCTACACAGAGCTTCATGACAGCCAGTGCTACACAGTAAGGTGCTGTCTCAAAAGCTAAGATGTACATGTCTAAAAGGCACAATTTCTAGCATAAAACACGGTACTTCTGAAGACACATTTAAATTAAAAGGTGATTTTTTTTTAATGTCAAACTCATTGTATGAGCATCTGCCGAGTATTTGTGACGTATAGGGTATTAACCCCTAGGATCTCTTTCTAAAAGGAAGATTAAAAGCTAACTGCGAACAAGAAGAGAAACTTGAGTGTTAGCAATGTCAGCATTGCCACGACAACGGTGTACGAACTCCCAGGCAGAGAGACAGCTCGCAGACGCTCACAGACACACAAATGAACAGAAGGCGTGGTGTAAGGTCCAAAACGGAGTAAAAGGGAACAGACATTTGTTGGGATCTACTACACACTGCACACTCACATCCATTAGCTCATATGTCAGTTCCAAAAGAATTACTGGATAACCAATGGATGCTGGGAAGGTGCTACCAATTCAAAAGTGTCGACCTCAGGAACTTTGCATTTTAAGGGAAAGACAGAAATACAGAGGGTGCTGGACTGCCATAAACAAACCCCATGGCGGATAAAACCCCAGGCTTCTCATTTCATAGAGTGATATTCCAAACTCCATAATGCTCAAATTGCTCTAGGATTAGAGAGTCAAAATGTAAACTGCTTGAACCTGATGGCAATACTTGTGTGTTTCGGATAAGCTGCCTCTAGGGCTGATCATGCCCCCCTGAGCAGACCTTACTTGATCCTGACCAGTTCTTGAGTCTAGGGCTTTCTAAAGTGATTGGCCACAAAGCCCAGGTAGAACACTAGTACTTCAAAGACAGGCACACCATCAATCGCTTTGTCTAAGTTACAAAAGAACAAAATGGATGGGTCTCAGGTTCTTCACTTAGGCAATGCTTCACAGAGTAAGAAATGACATGGAAAACTGGAGCTGACCCCTCCCACACCCACACCCCAGGCCTTTCTTTGGTAAGTTGTATTTCTTACAACAACTTTACAGAGAAAGGAAAGAAAAAGATACAATATCAGAGTTCAAATCATTAGAGAAAACATTTCATTTAAAATGGTGAGTACAAGTTTCTTATTTTAAAATCAGAAGCTACTTTAATTTTTTAACTAGATTTTCTTTTAGCAAGACATAAGGCACTGTATATTTTAAACTAAAGTTTCCAGAACCGGCGTGGTGCTACACCACTGAAATCTCAGTCCCTGGGAGGCTAAGACAGGTCATAAGTTCAGTGACAGCCTGAGTAACCTAACCAGACCCTATCTCCAAAAGAGTGAAAAATTAATCACTGCATTAGTTCATTAATTTCATCTAAATAAAATTACTCACAGATAATGACCACAAATATTGAGACATACGTCCTTTCAGACTTCTAGGCGTGTTGTTTTTCCTTCCTAAAATTACATCAGCAAAAATATACTGAGTGCTTTAACCCATCACTAAAAAATCTTGTCGCATTTCTACACTGTCAGCCTGAAAGTTTGCACATCTCAAGCTATACGTTACAATGCACCTACTGGGCCAACTTTTTACACCAAACATCAGCTTAAATTCTTATTTCTAGAACTTTTCACTGTCCTGTGATGAGCCTTCTTGGTGCTAGTCACACTAATAATTTGGTTTATTCATCCTTTAACCTGAATTCTCAGAGCAAAATTTCATGCTAATAATGTTTTCACACTTTAGGTTTTAATACATAGTTCCAAAATGCCATTCCTTCAAATTTTGTTCCTGGTATTCAATATATTTGCAAGTATTTCTTTCCCACATCCATATCTAAATAGCAGGCCTTTTCAACATTAGCCAATATTCCACATGAACTATGGAATATTCCACATGAAATATCTAATTGCAGTTTTAACTTTGCATTTCTTTCATTAGTAGTATGATTAACCGCCTTCTCACATGTAGGCTGATCAGCACAGCTCTGTGTGACTTACAGTCCATTTTTTAAAGTTCTGTCTGCGTCATGTTGATTTATAAGAGTTTTTTTTTTTTTCAAAGATGTTAAGACTAGACCAGACATGATGGCACACACCTTTAATCCTAGGACTTGAGAGGCAGGGGCAGGCAGATCTCTATGAGTTTGGGGTCAACTTGCTTACATAGTGAGTTTCAGGCCAGCAAGGGCTGCATAAGGGAGACCTTGTCTCACAAACAACAACAAGATTAATGTTTGGGATGAGGGGAGTTGCAGATAGTCATTGTTAATATTTATAATACTTGAAACCATAGGTGTTACATACTTTAACTTAATCAAACCTAATTATCTTTGATATAATTTTCATCTATTTTCAAAATATTTTTGTAATTTTCTGTATTTATTTATTTGTGTTTATTTACTGTGTGTGTATTAGTGTTTTGCTGGCATGTATGTATATGCACCACTTGTGTGCCTTGGTGCCCCTGGTGCCTATGGAGGCCAGGAAGAAGCATCAGATTCCCTGACAATCAAACCACAAATGGTTGTGAGCCACCATGTGGATACTGGGCATCAAATCTAGGTCCTCTGAAAGAGCAGCCAGTGTTTTTCATCACTGAGCCATCTCACCAACCCCTCCAAAAATTATTTTTAAAACCTTCACTTTAATTTTATGCTAACAATTTCTACTGCTTTTACATTTGATGTATATGGGTTTTTTTCTGTTATAAATACATTAGTTTGTAATCTATTTCAGTTTTTAGCATCCCTACATAAAAAGAATTCAAACATTCAAACACATTTAGAACCAGGCTCACTCAAAACAAAATTAATATATCAGGTAACTCTGTAAGTCCATTTCTAGGAATTTGCCTTAAAGAAATTATAGATGCATGTAAAAACATCATTTACCAATTGCTTCATACTGCGTTATTTGAAAATATTAATTAGAGCCTGCTGCTCAACTTAAGAAAGGAACATGATTTCTATATCCATTCCTCCTTTGAGGAGCATCTGGGTTGTTTCCAGTTTCTGGCTATTATGAATAAAGCTGCTATGAACATGGTTGAACAAATGTCCTTGTTGTATACTTGAGCATATTTTGGATATATGACTAGGAGTGGTATAGCTAGATCTTGAGGAAGCGCTGTTTCTACATGTCTGAGAAGGTGCCAGGTTGATTTCCAAAGTGGTACAACTTTGCATTCCCACCAGCAGTGGAGGAGGGTTCCCCTTTTCCACAACCTCTCCAGCATGTATTGCCACTTGAGTTTTTGATCTTGGCCATTCTGATGGGTGTAAAGTGAAATCTCAGGGTTGTTTTGATTTGCATTTCCCTAATGACTAAGAACATTGAGCATTTCTGTAAGTGTTTGTATATTTAAGTGTTTGTATATTTAAGTGTTTCTATAAGCCATTCTATATTCCTCTACAGAGAATTCTGTTTAGCTCTGTACCCCATTTTAATTGGGTTACTTCATTTCTTGCTTTTTAATTCCTTTAGTTATTTATGTATTCTGGATATTAGACCTCTGTCAGATATAGGGTTGGGCAGAGTGCAGACAATCTTAGGAGAGAATGGGGAGATAGTAAAACCTGGATAGTAAGACATGGAGAGCAACAAAACCAAAAAATCTGGGCACAGAGGTCTTTTCTGAAACTGATACTCCAACAAAGAACCATTCATGGATATTACCTAGAACTCCTGCTCAGATGTAGCCCATGGCAGCTCAGTATCTAAGTGGGTTCCCTAATAAGGGGAACAGGGACTGTCTCTGACATGAACTCAATGGCTGGCTCTTTGATCACCTCCCCAGGCCACAGAGGAAGACAATGTAGCCAGTCCTGATTAGACCTGATAGGCTAGGGTCAGATGGAAAGGGAAGGAGGACCGCCCCTATCAGTGGACTTGGAGAAGAGCATAGAAGGAGATAAGGGAGGGTGGGTGGGAGAGGGAGGGATTGAGGGTGGGGGCTACAGCTAGGATACAAAATGAATAAACTGTAATTAATATATAAAAAATAAAATTTAATTTAAAAATAGGAATATGTGACTTATGTGGTCCCCTCTTTCTTTCAGAAAGCCTAAATCCCAATGCCATCCGTCACTGGCTGTCCAATCCCCCTTTCTCAGTTCTAATCTCCCAAGTCTGCTTTCTCACCTAGCTAATGCCTGATTCCTCTCAACCCTTCATAACAAAAGTGCCTCCTACCTTGCCTGATTTATACTATACGAAAGAAAGTCTCTATCTTGGTAAACAATATGTACTCTATCAATCTCCAGAGGACCTGGCAGATTTTACAGCAACAGTGACAAGATACGTGCAATAAAATAAAATGTAAAAAGAAAAAGAAAAAAGTAAAAAAGAAAAAAACTATGACATGGCTACATATTTTTTTAAATGGGCTAAGTAAGGAAGCCACACATGTATTTTGAAAAGCAAAAGAAAGCTGAGTGGTTAGTTCCAGAGTCCCAATTTTCCTAAGATGAGTATTACTGAAGTATTCTCCCTCCAACGCATCAGCATTTCCCCCTGGAGCTTCAAAGAGTTTGTCGTCAGCAATGTCATGGGGTAGATGCTCTTCCCTGTAGACAGACGCCTTTGATGAAAGACAAAGTTGCAAGCAGATTTTATCACCTGTGTGGCTTGCCGCTGTTGCCTGATAGTGAGTGAGGATGGAATCACCTCAGAGTATCAGTCACAAGCAGGATGTTACTAAACACTGATGCACTGAAGTGAGATCCCCAATGAACTGTGTACCTTGAGCGTGTATCAATGAAAGATTGCAGAGATGGCTCAACTAAAAATATGCAACCTAAAATTTAAAAAATGACAATTTTCTCTTCTATAGAAACAAATTTTTAATGATAGGAACATCAGGGCTATAAGAGGCCCTCAAGATTTCTATTTAAGTTTTATGTGTATCCTAATTTCTCAATGTAGACATTAAAGCTGACCCAATTTTGAGGTAACTTTAAAGAAAAAAAAAAAAACATGAGCAATGGATTGTTTATGAAATACTCTAGTGTGCCTTTACCTGGAGGAAAGGTGTTTTATTATTTTTTCACCTTTATTTCCATCTTCATTATGCTGTCTTTTTCACACTTGATTCAACTGCTTTAAATGCCAACTGTGTACATCTACTCCTGGAGTGAAATTTGGTCATCTCAGATGTCTGAATGATCTTCAAAATTTTGAGATGTGATTTACTTATTAAATGCAGATATTCTTATTGAAAATGATGTTATTCTCTAATGGCTTATTTCTGATCTGAGAAAAAAAAAAGCTATTTTTTTTCTATCAGACAGAAATAGGTTTATGGAACATACATCAAAGAATCTGGCCAAGGTTCTCTTTTGCTAATTCATAGTCTCATTCTGACCAAATGGACACCCTTCTCTTTTCACTCCTGTAGTGAGGAGCACTGGGCTGAGCCACCTCTGACATTCTGTGAAGCTCTGGTGATCAGTTCTTCTGACCATTAAACAGCCCTGAACATCCACGGCTGATCCTCCATCCTCCAGGGACCTTGTGAGTCCACAGTTTCCAGTTTGCTATGGAACAGTCCTTATGGGGGCCTAATTCTTCCTTCCTGTAAATGAGGAGACAACAATTAAATAGTCAGGCTACTTAAAGAATGGCTTAAGTTTTATCTACCTATCAGGGCTCTGATCATCCACACCGATCTGCCAGAGTGGTACAGTCACAAATCTTGTGGGGATTGTTAAGGAGGAAAAGAATGAATGGTCACTGGTTAAACATATCAGGATGGATTTTATACAAAAGTGTTGCCATGAGATAGAAAGTTTGAGCTCAACTCCAGATACAGCAGGGGTGGGTGGGTGCTTACAGAAATGAGCCAATGAGAGTGGCAGGATTAGTGGAAATTCGAGAAAATACTAAAAGGGGATGCGGACTGCACGATGAGGCCCATTACATTGGCTAAAATGAATTCTTGCTGCAGGCAGACCAAGCACTTAGATACAAGAATTTTAATATTAGAGATGAGGGATGAAAATTTTAATCAGTCACCAAGAGTTGGAGAATGTCACTAAATGGACTTAGCAGGTTGCTTGTGGAAACTGGAATTAGGAAGAAAGGACAGGGAAGGACATGTCTGAGGAGCTGGTGGGGAGGAGCTCAGAGAATCCTAACCAAAATCTCTGTCAAGGAGAATTATTTGAATTTGAATCCTTGGCTTGCTGTTTACTGAAAGCAAATGGGCAAAATGTAGGCAAGTCCTGCACTGCTCTAGGCTTTCGAAGAAAAGCATAATAGGTCTGAAGACCCCATAGTCTTTAAGGTGAAGTTTTAGGGTTTTGAAAGCCCTTGGTGAAAAATGCAGAAAAGCTTCCATGTAAAGAAGTTATGCCTACATATGACAAAGGACAAGTCATAGGTGAGTGGCCTCACTGCATGAATCTCTCCCTCCCCAGGTTAAAAGCTGAGACTGCGATGGTTTCCCTGCAAGCCAGGGACTTTCACAATAGGGAATTTCCAGACCAAAAATTGAAGGCCTTGATGCAGTTTTCCCACATAGGCATGACCAGCAGAGTACTGTAAAAATCCTAACACAAACCCCAATAAGTTAACCATGTATGCCAAATGACACTTCAGCCTCACGGCCATACCCCAAACTCTAACCTTTCTTCTCCCTAGGTAGGTGTGACAGAAGCTCATTCCAGCCATGGGCCAGGTGAACCACACTAATGTGAAGGAATTTGTCTTCCTGGCACTTACCCGCTTCCGAGAGCTGGAGTTCTTTCTCTTTGCGGTCTTCTTTCTTGTGTATGTAACAACCGTGCTGGGAAACACCCTCATTGTAGTTACCATCACCTCTGAGTCCCGCCTCCATACCCCTATGTACTTCCTCTTGAGAAACAAATCCATTCTAGATATTATTTTTTCCTCGATCACAGTTCCCAAGTTTCTGGTGGGTCTATTATCAGAAAGGAAAACCATCTCCTATAACGGTTGCTTGACACAGATCTTTTTTTTCCACTTTGCTGGTGGAGCAGATATTTTCTTCCTCTCTGTAATGGCCTATGACAGATACCTTGCAATTGCTAAACCCCTGCACTATGTAACCATTATGAGGAGAGAGGTATGGGTGGCCTTAGTGGTGGCCTCCTGGGTGGGTGGTGGTTTGCATTCAATTGTCCAGATAATTCTAATGCTTCCACTCCCCTTCTGTGGCCCCAATACCTTGGATGCCTTTTACTGTGATGTGCCCCAGGTGGTGAAGCTGGCCTGCACTGACACCTTTGCTCTTGAACTTCTCATGATCTCCAACAATGGGCTGGTAACGCTGCTGTGGTTCCTCCTGCTCCTGGGCTCCTACACCATCATTCTGGTTATGCTCAGATCCCACTCTGGGGAGGGACGGAACAAGGCCCTCTCCACCTGCACCTCCCACATCATGGTGGTGACTCTCCATTTTGTGCCCTGTGTTTACATCTATTGCCGGCCCTTCACCACCCTGCCCATGGACACGGCCATCTCCATCAATAACACCGTCATCACTCCCATGCTAAACCCCATGATCTACACTCTCAGGAACCAAGAGATGAAGTCAGCCATGAAGAGACTGCAGAGGAGGCTGGGACCTTCTGGAAGCAATAAGCTAGGGTGAGCCATCCGGTAGAGTCCAGGAGTCTAAGGCTAATTCAGATCTCTGCATCTGCTAGTCTAAGAATAAGGGAGAGCAGGTTCTATATATCTTCTGTGATACAGTTGTCACCATTTGCCTTCTATGATATAAACATTCAAATCCATTAGAGGGAATATGAAAATAAAATGAAGAGATGAGACCAGGCAATATGCACTATCTGACTTGTGTACAGGGGAGAAGTCCAGTTGAAATCCGTTCCAGAAGTGGCACTATGCTGTCATCTGTTGTTCTCATGCCAACCTTTCCCTTGCTTCACCACCTCTGACAGCCCTACTGTCCACCAAGTTATCAGAGAATGAAATATGGTCGATGGGGTGGGGATGGTAGTTGCAAAGTCAGCAATGGTGCCAACGTGGATCAAGCATTCAATGTTCTCTGTTAGCTATCCTTGCATTCCTAAATATGCAAGTACACATTGGTCAATTATTAAAAATGATTGTTATATAATGAGTACATGTATTTCATCAGTTAGTGAAAGGATAAAAAACAATTTAAATTGGGGTAAATCTGCTGTGGTGTGTGTGTGTGTGTGTGTGTGTGTGTGTGTGTGTGTGTGTGTGTAAAAATATATGTCTAAAGCCCAGTGGTGGTGGTTCATGCCTTTAATTCCAGCACGTGGGAGACAGAGGCAGGTGAATCTGTCAGTTCAAGGCCAACTTGGTCTACAGAGCAAGTTCCAGGACAGCCAGAGCTGTACAGAGAAACTGTGTTGAAAAAACAAAAAACAAGGTCTATATCTAATCCAGCTACTTCCTATTCTTTATTCCATTCAGTGATTTGTCACTGAAATCAATCTTGGAGTTACATGGGCAGCTGTAGTCATACCTGTAGCAAATGCATGATGGCATTTCATCTCAGCCTCAACTTCCCTTTTACCTCTATCTGTTCTGTTTTTCCAAAGAGCTGTGTGTGTGTGTGTGTGTGTGTGTGTGTGTGTGTGTGTGTGTGTGT